>NW_006262274.1:22982779-23146362 GCF_000493195.1 Citrus x clementina | reverse complement strand
ATGCTGTCAAAACTTTTTAAAAATTATTTTTTAAAAAAAACACAGCAATTGCACGCACCTTTATATATACTTTTAATCTATTGTCAAATTTTTGAAAAATTAAAGAAATTATTTAAAGGTAAAGAGAAAGCTGAAAATGAATGCATTAATTTACTTGATAACTAAAAATAATTAATTAAAATGATAAAATGAGAATAAATATGTATAAAGATTACTCGCTCAAGTATGTATATATATAGACACACACACACACACACACACACAATCAAATTCAAGTGAAGAAAATAGAAAAAAAAATGGACTTAGATTATAGACAAAATATTAGAAAAGATTAAGGGTTGTAATAAAGATTTTTAGTACTATATAGTAAGTTGATATTTACTAAAATAGTAAGGGGTTAAACATAATTCACCTTATTAATATTATTGTTATTGGTAATACGAGTACATTGACTATTTAACCCAATAATTGGAATATTGCCAAGTTAATGGGAAGGTTCAAACCAAAATTAGTAGAATAATAGTTGAAACAAATAGACCCATAAGAGAGAAAGTATAACTAAAATTAGAGATTTACCTAACCAAACAACCGGAATCTTACTAAGTTAATTGGAATATTAAACGCAAAATCAGTGAAATAATAGTTGAAATATATAGACCCATAAGGGAGAAAGTATAACCAAAATTAGGAACTTACCTAACCAAAAATAAAATTATGAAAAATAAATTTGGTAACTAACCGAAATAATTGGAATCTTACCAAATTAATGGGAATATTCAACACAAAATTAGAGTAACAATTAGTTGAAACACTTGAACCAATAAGAGAGAAAGTGCATCGAAAAATAGGAACCCATCCAACGGAAAATTAAGGTTACTTTTAACATAACCCAAAATTTTGGCATTTAACGAATTTAGTAGGAATATCAAATGTAAAATCGGTGGAGTAATAAATTGAAACATATGAACCTATAAATGAAAAAAATTAATCAAAATTAGGAACTAATCTAACCAAAAATAATAATTTGGGCATTTAACCCAAACAACCGGAATCTTACTAAGTTAATTGGAATATTAAACGCAAAATCAGTGAAATAATAGTTGAAATATATAGACCCATAAGGGAGAAAGTATAACCAAAATTAGGAACTTACCTAACCAAAAATAAAATTATGAAAAATAAATCTGGTACCTAACCAAAATAATTGGAATCTTACCAAATTAATGGGAATATTCAACACAAAATTAGAGTAACAATTAGTTGAAACACTTGAACCAATAAGAGAGAAAGTGCATCGAAAAATAGGAACCCATCCAACGGAAAATTAAGGTTACTTTTAACATAACCCAAAATTTTGGCATTTAACGAATTTACTAGGAATATCAAATGTAAAATCGGTGGAGTAATAAATTGAAACATATGAACCTATAAATGAAAAAAATTAATCAAAATTAGGAACTAATCTAACCAAAAATAATAATTTGGGCATTTAACCCAAACAACCGGAATCTTACTAAGTTAATTGGAATATTAAACCCAAAATCAGTGAAATAATAGTTGAAATATATAGACCCATAAGGGAGAAAGTATAACCAAAATTAGGAACTTACCTAACCAAAAATAAAATTATGAAAAATAAATTTGGTAACTAACCGAAATAATTGGAATCTTACCAAATTAATGGGAATATTCAACACAAAATTAGAGTAACAATTAGTTGAAACACATGAACCAATAAGAGAGAAATGCAATGAAAAATAGGAACTCATCCAACGAAAAATAAAGTTACTTGGAACATAACCAAAATTTTTTGGCATTTAACGAATTTAGTAGGAATATCAAACGTAAAATCGGTAGAGTAATAAATTGAAACATATGAACCTATAAATGAAAAAAATTAACCAAAATTAAGAACTAATCTAACCAAAAATAATAATTTGGGTATTTAACCCAAACAACCGGAATCTTACCAAGTTAATTAGAATATTAAATGCAAAATCAGTGAAATAATAGTTGAAATATATAGACCCATAAGGGAGAAAGTATAACCAAAATTAGGAACTTACCTAACCAAAAATAAAATTATGAAAAATAAATCTGGTACCTAACCAAAATAATTGGAATCTTACCAAATTAATGGGAATATTTAACACAAAATTAGAGTAACAATTAGTTGAAATACGTGAACCAATAAGAGAGAAAGTGCAATGAAAATTAGGAATTCATCCAACGGAAAATGAAAGTTACTTGGAACATAACCCAAAATTTTGGCATTTAACGAATTTAGTAGGAATATCAAATGTAAAATCGGTGGAATAATAAATTGAAATATATGAACCTATAAATGAAAAAAATTAATCAAAATCAGGAACTAATCTAACCAAAAAAAATAAGTTGGGTATTTAACCCAAACAACCGAAATCTTACCAAGTTGGTTTGAATATTAAATGCAAAACCAGTGGAATAATAGTTGAAACATATAAACCAAAAAAGGAGAAGAATAACCAAATTTAGAAACTTTTTTAACGAGAAACGAATCTACTTGGAATTTAACCCAAAATATTAGTATCTAACGAATTTAATAGGAATATTAAGCACAAAACTAGTGAATTAGAAAGTAGAAACAAATGAACCTATTTGTGAGAAAGTTTAACCAAAATTAGAGACATGTGAAATTAACTTGAAACATCAACCTAATATATTGATATTTAACGAAAACTATTGGGACATGATTATTTTACCTTTTTTTTAACTTTCATTTAGATTAAAAATATTTTTCTCACTCAAATATTTTTTAAGTTAAATGTTTATAAATTTCCTTAATTTTTTTCATTTTATTTTATTTTTTCTGCATTAAAAATGATTTTTTTAAAATTATTGAAAGAACAACCGGTAAAATACCGGTTGTTCAAGTGAAAAAAGTAAGCTGTATGTCATACAGCACTGTACTATATGAAGACTCCTATAGATAGATATGGAATTTTGTGCTGCCGTGAAAAAGCTTAAAGATAAGGGAATCTCTTATTTCTTGGACATTCCATCACTGCCTTGATTTCAATGAAACTTGCAACAGTTAACACGTTGTTGTTAGCGCTACACATGTTGTAGGGGGAAATCAAAGTTAAACGGAATCCAGAATGAGAGGACTCAATATTAAAATCATTCCAGATCAATTGAACAAGCTACCCCTCACTTTGAAAAAGTCTCATATAAGGGCAGGCTTACGGTTGATTGAATTTTTTTTTTCAACGTGAATATTGACCGGTGCCTTAATAATATTGTTTTCTTGGCGAGATGGGCAAGGTATTGACCAGCTCAAAGGCACGAACCAATGACATAATTGCTTACGCTTTGATGAACGAATATGAAATATGAAGAATACCATCTAGAAGAATACCATCTATAAACAAAAGAAACAAAACTAAAATAATAATGGCATCAAAATCAACAGATAAAAAAGCCTCTCAATTTATTGCATACGTCCCAATCATAATTCTACACAAACAAAACAAAACAAACTAAAACGCAGAAGAAGGGCACAATCAAATACGTATCCAAATGTTTACATAACAGAAACAGAGTTGTGAAGCAATTTAATTAAAGGAAAAACAGAAATGAAGAAAGATCATTAATTGCGGACATTACAGGGATAATTTCAATACTTATGAGAATTGTTCCTGTTGCACTTTTGCTTGATCCATTTGAAACTGGCAGAGGCACCAAGCTTAGCCTTCTTCATGCCGGTAATTGCTACCTCTTTAGTTTTGTCAAGACCTTCTCCGACTTTCTTCTTATATTTAGCCTTCTTGTCTTCTGGGGTATAATAATTTGCAGTGGGGTTGACGTTGTGGTGATTGTCCTTGTCCCATTGATCAGCCCATGCGTTTCCATTTCCATTATGAGAACCCATTTTTGATGATCTGCTTCTCCACCCACCTTGATCGCAATCACAAATTACAGATTTGGGCGATCAATGGAGTTGTGTTTGTTACGTTAACAGGTTGTTGTTTCTCTCAATATGAGAGGGAGAGAGGATGCCTTTGGGTTTATATAATTAGAATTTTTGACCAGTTTCTATCGCCAGCTGTTTTACGAAGTTTATCCTTTTATATATGGAACTACTACTTTGGTCCCTACGATCGAAAAGCCGTTGTTTCGCAATTACAACTGTGCATCTTTTAAACCAACACACACACACAGAGTACTTCTCTAGTGTAGGTAACCTCGTTTTATGTATATATATTTTAAGTCATACGGTTTAATAAAGTCAGATTTTAATACTATTAAGCTGTATAACTTTACAGTACATTTAAAACTAACCCTATCATATATGACGTAACCAACAAGTGGGTAGATCAGCTGGCAATGGGTTGTTCTATCTTAACTAAGGTTCTCGGTTCGAAACTTGAGAATGCAGCTGTGTTAAATACTTGTTGGGAGAGCTTTGACACCCTAATGGTCCTAACCGACTCATATTTAGATTAGTCGAGACTCAATGTAGCATTCGGATACCAGATAGTTTAATATACAAAAAAAAAACTAACCCTATTATGACGTATGCCTTAATGTGTCCGCATTAAAAAAAATAAGTGCGTTTACACATGAGAATGACACTCACGAGTGCCCTTATTTTATTTTTTATTTTTTAGTGCGACATGCTGTTAAATCATAAAGTTTAATATGCTTCTCTACTTTGGAAATAACATGTCCTGATCTTGTGGTCATCTTCCTAAGACGAGTGCTCAGCATGGTAGTGGGAATCATTGCAATTGAGCAAACTACAAAAAGGGAATTTATGTTTTCAAACTCTAATAGCGATTAAAGCGTTCCTCCAATCTCCATCTCTTGAGTCTTTTTTTGCTGACTCCTTACATAGCCATTTCTTCAATCTGGCCAAGATACCTAATGTCATTGCTCTTGTTCACGAGATTAATAAAACAATTATATAATCATATTTTAACAAGTATTTCGAAGATATTAACTGTAAGCACATCATATACCTCTCTTATTTATCTGAACAACTTGTAATAGTCTTGCTTCATGCAAAAGAACAAGTCCACATGCTTGAGACTCTTTAGTCTCAGGTCAGTGTATAGCCAGCAATATGACAGAGCTCTTTTAATATTAGACTGAACACATGCTGATACCTTTGGCTGGCCACCATAGGTGTATAAGTTATCATTTTTTATAATCTTCATTTTCCCTAACTGAATATTCTAAAATTGTTTACTAAGATCAAATCTAGTTGTTTAAACGTATTTGGTACTCCATACATATGATCTTCTGTAAACTAACGATATTCTCATAAAATCCAGAATCATCGATATTTGAAAATTTTATTAGGGGTCGGTAGATTCAGGACTAACCTTTGTGTTTTTTGCCATGCTGATAAATTACAAGCCCTCACGATCTTTTGGGTTACTCTTGAGTTTGAAACATTTCTTTAATTTTTGAAATGTGGGCTTGGGTAGTATTGATATCAAAAACTGGTCGAGCTGATGATGGCGATGATGGCGACCAGGTTACTCCGTCAACACTTGAATTTGTTTTGATGGGAAATTGTTACTTGTCACTTCAATGGAATTGGAATCGCGGCGATGGTTCTTTTTATTTGCAATAACAGAAAACTGTCAAGGGGAGCCAGATTTTCCCATACAAAAATCCTCTAACGCTCAAGTCAGTAATTGAGTTTTATAGCAAAGAATAATAATGCCACTCCACTAATGATTTTAAGTATTTCTATTGTGTTTTCTTTTTATCTGATCTCCTCTTAGTCGTCCTTAAAAAAAAAGTCTCTTTTTCTAGATCTCTCCAGGTTCTTGTAGATAACTGTGAATATCGCTTGTTCTTCAATGTACAACCGTTACTAATTGAATGCGTCACTTGAATTAAGAGTTAATGTATCCATTTATGTATAGTTATTTAGCTGTAGTTATAACGCCCGATCGCACTTAAACGTTACGTTATGGCAGGACGTGCTTAGACATTACGAACAAACTCCTAGGTGGCATTCAACAATCCGAGTATTAAATAAAAGCCTCAGGATCGATTGACCCGATTCTGGTCTGCTCGCAAGGTAGCTAAATCTCTCATCGATGTCTCATGTTACCTTCACAACATCGATATCTAGTGACTGTATTTCTATATCCTAAACAGGTAGACCAACTCTCACCCATATTTCATATTGACCTCTGAGTATTCTCCATCCTTTTAACGATAATGGATAGAGGGCTAAGCCTAGTCAAGCCAACATTTTTATAAAGTAAGGTTGCATGGGTAATAGTAGCCCATAATCTAAAAACTTTGAACATATAGCCATTATATCATTAAGAGAATGGTTTGGTTTTTCACCTCGTTTAGGTACCCCTCATCTTTACAACCCTAGGATATTATATTCTTCCGTAATAACCTTGAGGCTATGCTCTTGAAAGATTGACTTAATTTTATCTATATCATATTCGATGGGCTATATTCTAGCTATAAGGCTCGGGTTTCACCTTTTTTTTTTCTTCCTCTCACTATGATCACATGATCCATTATCTTTTGTAGTTACGTCCCTGATCGCATCTATGCTAAATCTATAGGCATTTATTTGTTTAAAAATAAGGTTATTCTTTTTTTTAATCCACCTTGGTTTTAATCTCTAAAGAGTTAACCCTAATTTCTCCTTTGTCTTCAAACATTATTTCCAATTACTTTATAATATATATTGTGAATTTCTACTCATCGAATCTTCCTCGCTCACCACATTTATGAGCAAGAACTGGTCACGATTTCCTTAGAAATATCAAATCACTACACTCTTAATATCTATAACTATTCTAAACTCCAATTTTATCTATATTACCTATAAGAAATCTTTAAAAAGGAAAAAGGAATGAAACAGAGGGATAGATTAGGGAAAGTATACCAATTAGCTTTTCGATTGTCTTTGTTCATTTCTCACCGCTACTGCTTTATCAGTTCACTTTCTCTTCTGATTCCTTCATTCTTCATCTCATTTTCTTTTGTTTTTGAAAGTTTCAAAATGCTTTAAGTTTTTGAATAACGGAAAGAGTATGATCTGTGTCCATTTTAAAATGTATCCCACTCATAACCTGTTTTGAATTTTCTTTCTTATAATTATTTTTCCAAGTCGTTCAATTATCCACTATTGCTTTAGATCTTCCCATGTAATTGATAGTGATAGGACATGCTTGTTCCAATGACGTGCACATGTAATGTCTTATTAATATGCACTCATTCCTAAATGCCTTTTCTTGATTTTATCTAGTCCATATGGTTCACTTTTCTTAACTTTCATCTTTTTTTCTTTCAAACACACTAAAATTCTTAACTTATTTGATAACATATAAATAAATTTTAACCTTATCCTCAATATCAAATGTGCATATACCTTGCATATATATTGGGACTATTAGTTCGATCCAACTATAACTTCGGTATTACCATTTATTTTGATCTCTTGTCTTACAAGTGAATTAAAGGACCCTCTACTATTCTTTATTTTCTCGATCTTACATGTCATAATTATAATATCCATCTCCGATGAGAATTCCACATATTCATGTACGCGTGTCACATTATTAGGAATTTTGAAAACGAAATAGTCTTTATAAAACACCTCATTAAAAAGAAACCTGCCCACAAAGCATTATGATTTTTAAACACAAAAAATAAACTAAAAGCACTTTTCCTCGCTTAGCTCTTTTTCCTTCAATTGTTATCAACAAGACTCCTGATTTATAACTTAAGTATTAGAGGGTCTTTGCTAACATCAACCCAACACTCTTACAATTTCTTTGTTTTGTGGATCAGAGCACTCAAATTCAGAAGTCATGAAACACTATCTTGAGGAGATTGCATAGCCTGATCCTTACACAACCCAATCACGTCGTTGAGCTAGATTTTCGTATCAGCATGTGTTTCACAATGGCATTGTTGAAATCTCAATTTACATTCTACAAGCTTTTCACGAGGTGATAAGATCGCCATGTGGGAAATAATGTTTCAAAAACATACAGCAACATATATAGGATTAGGGATGCCAGAAATCCTCACAGAGATGAGGTTCCTTAAGGATTTTCTCTATTGGAAAGGGTATAGAAACAATTTTATACCCAATTACTTTTTCAGGAAAGGGACCGGGATCCCCTTAAGCAATTCTGATGGGACAGGGAGGGGACAAAGATATATGCAAAACATCGAAGATTGGTATGGAGATGCCAATTCCCTCTCCTCTCCTCTCCATTGCCAGCCCTATACATGATTAATTTATAAATCAAAATATACGTTTCAAAGCCAGCTCTTCTTGAGATACAAGTTACTTTATACTTAACTCAAATTTTTGTATTACAGGAATTTATTTGTAGAATGGTCATTTAAGATCAAGAAAGCGTGTTTTAAGATTAAATTACCCATAATTTGTTTTAAAGGTAAATAAGCTAATATTTCAAAATTGATTTTATACTGAAATGTGTGCCCTCACACAATATTTATGGTGTGTTTACTAATCAGTAATTAAAATGGGCTGGAATCAAAATGGAGTGGAATCGGAATGGACTTAAATTAGAATGAGGAATGCGAATCAGAATAAACTATTTACTTTAGCTGTAGGAATTAGAATTGAAATGAACTGTATTGCCATTGATGTGGTTAATTTATCTTGAAATCATAATAAATGTTCATAAGTTATTAAATTGATCTTAGTTTGTTATTGTGATGATGATGATGATGATAATAATTACTATTATTAATATAATCATTACAAACAATTATTATTTATTATTTTTATTATTAGTAACAATTTATTATCATCATCATCGTGATAATAATAATAATAATAATAATAAATAATTTTAAAATTTAAAATAAAATAATATAATTACTTAAAAAAATCTCATTCTCACCTCCTTGTGAAAATAAAAATTATAATAATCATTCTTAATTCTACCCATTACTTTAATCCTATCATAAGTATACACAAAATTTTTTAAAAAAATAACTTTATGCTTTTTTTTATGGGGAAATGAGCAGTTGTTTATGAGCACCAAGACTTTTCCTTTTCAGAAACGTATACTCTCATGGCCCATTCAATCATAGACTAGCCAATCTGTATTGTGTACAATCTTTATATACGCACACACTTTTTCTTTTCCTCTGCGTGTTGCTAGCGTCACAGCCTACCTCAAGAATCCGGTTGATTGCAGTTAACCACTGTTGTTTCGTAATTTACATGTTTTTCAACTGCCGTTACGTCCACGTGTACTTCCAGCGAAGTTTCCATGCACAAGAGCGACCGATGCAGCTCAACCCCCAACTTTGACCTGGTTAAGACTTAAGACAAAAAGTCAAAAACTCTGGCATTATTGTCGTTCTCAATCTCGATGTTCCCAATCGACGTCGCAAAAATAAAAGGAAATACAGGTTGTTTCGCAATACGTAAACTACCAAAAAGGAAGAATTCAAAAGCCTAATATTCAAAAAAAAAAAAAAAAAGCCTAATATTCAACACGATAACTTATTTCTCAATAATTCGCTTGACGAAGAGCTCAATCTCAACGCAAGTAACAATTGCCGTCCCCGAACATTCTTCTTCTATTATATATAAGCCATATTATAACCTTTCTGTCCAGAGAAAATCACATTTTCTTCCCAGCCAAACATCACACCCACATCGAAAATGAGATACCTTCTTCTTGTGGCAACAGCAATTACAGTTCTATCACTGTCGCCCACTCAAACATCAGCTCATTTCTTCCCCAACATATCATCAATCCCCACATGGATACTCTCAAACGCCACCGCCAGCGCGTGGGACGCGTTTCAGAATTTCACCGGATGCCACCCCGGCGACAAGATGGACGGCTTAGCCAAGCTCAAGAAGTACTTTCACTACTTCGGTTACATTCCAGATTTGCCCTCGAATTTCACTGACGACTTCGACGACATGCTCGAATCGGCAGTCAAAACTTATCAAAAGAACTTCAATCTGGAACCCACCGGCCAACTCGACAGCCAAACAATGCAACACATCCTACGGCCCAGATGCGGTAATCCAGACATAGTCAACGGCACAACAACCATGAACTCAGGGAAACCGACGTCGTATAACGCCACTTCTAGTACTAATGGTCACTTACACAGCGTCGGTCACTACAGTTTCTTCCCCGGCATGCCACGTTGGCCTTCGAATAAGCGCGATCTGACGTACGCGTTCTTGCCCGATAACCAATTGACTGACGAAGTCAAGAACGTATTTGCGACAGCCTTTGACCGCTGGTCGGAAGCGACGTCGTTGACTTTCACTCGGACGGACGTTTACACGACCGCCGATATCAGGATCGGGTTCTTTACTGGCGATCACGGTGACGGCGAGCCGTTTGATGGGCCTATGGGCACGCTGGCGCACGCCTTCTCGCCACCAAATGGACGGTTCCATTTAGACGGCGACGAGAACTGGGTAATCACGAGTGGTACTACAACGTCGATATCGATGTCGGCGATTGATCTTGAGTCAGTTGCTGTTCATGAGATTGGCCACTTGTTAGGGTTGGGGCATTCATCTGTTGAAGATGCGATAATGTACCCTTCAATTTCTTCTGGATCCAGGAAAGTTGAATTGGCCAACGATGATATACAGGGGATCCAGGCCCTGTACGGTAATAATCCAAATTTCAACGGCTCATCTGCGCCGACCGATCAACAGAGGGACACCAGCGATGCCCATGGGGCTTATTTTTTGGGCTCTTGTTTGGGCCTGAGTTTCTTCGTGGTGGCCGCTGTTTTGGGCCTGTAGATTTTTTAAATTAATTTATTTTTTTTTTTTAGGGATATATTATTGCCTGAGATATTTGTTTCTGCTTCCATTCCATTTGCTTGTGGAAGCAATTATAATATATCCGGCAACAAGCTTTGGTTTCTGAGATGTAGTGATACAGTTGATTCATGATTTGTAGTATTTTTTTTTTCTTTTATGTGTATATGCTTATTCTTTTGTTGTATTATTGTTATTTTTATAATGACTATATATTCATTTGCTTTTTTAAAAAAATAATAATTTGCACTCTCTTTATATAAGGATGGAGCCATTTATACTTTAAAAAATATTTTGAATATTTTAATTTTAATAAAAATACTCATCATATGAATACTTATATGGCACACTCTCATTAATCATTAATCAATTTGTAATTCTCATGCTTTAAATCCTAAAATTTTTATTTCCAAAAATCGTAATAACTAAAATTGATTGGAAGTAAATAAAAAATTAATAATCAAAATTGTGTTAAATGATTTATTTGCAACCTGTTTGGTTACATTATTGTAAATAAGTGTTAAATCTTTTAAAGTTGAGTGAACTGAAGAGTTTTATTAGTGTTTCAAATAAACTAAGTTAATTAATTTAAATAGTTTGAGTGAGGATTTTTTTTTTAATTTATAAAAGAGTGCAAAGCAAAATCTATTTTTTAAAATTAATAGATAAATATATTGACAGAGTGTTCAAGATCATTTTTAAAGTGAAAATAGCCTTACTCTTTTATATAAACATGCCATTAAAATTAGAAAATTTATTAATATAAAAGAGTGAGAGAGAGAGAGAGAGAGAGAAGAGAAAGAAAATAATTTAAGCTCTTGATCCATTAAAATTTGGGTGTTGTGATTGCTAGTAAGACAAAATTACACCCTTCCTCTTTGCAAATAGACTTGTGAATAAATGTAAAAAATATATTTTTAATAAGTAGGTGATAAATCAATTGATCCTAACATCACAAGTTTTTGTTTAAAAACAGAAAGTGGAAAAACTAAAATAATGGTATATTGTATTCAAAAGTTGACTTTTGGCAAATAGAACATTGTCGTCAATTCTAATTAAGAGTTCAACTACAATAGCCTAGTGCCTTGCTCTGTGGTCTAAGCCTAAATAATTCAAAAAATCAATGATTAATTTAATCATTTAACAATATCTTAACTGTTAATACGACACCGTTAAGGTACTAGTTCATCTTCGTGTGATGCCTAAATTCTTGCGGAATTGCGATGACCGTATTTCTTTTTAGAATATCTGTTTTTCAGTGCTTGGAGTGGAGCAGCAGCAGATTATATTTTGATTATACGCAAGTATTTGCAAATTAAACGACGTGAATAGGGGACCTGGGCTCTGTTGTAGCCGGTAGCCCTTCACACTTTCACCGCGCCATTTTTTTCATTTTGTCCTTTCTAGTTAATTTTATTTCAGGATTAAATTTTTATCACAATACAAATCTGGGTTTGATGAGATAAAAAGTGGGGTCTGAATATCACGAATCAACCATTTCCCATCATTCACTTGAGTTCAAATTTTAACCTCCAATTTTATTTCAGCTTGTAAAGGCAATTTTGGCTTTATTTTGTTTTTGTGGAAAAAAAAAAAAGGAGGCTGAGAAATTATTTTGTTGTGCCTAAATGGAAAATAAAACAATTAGTCACAAAGGAATTTACCAATGAGTTGATGTTATGCATCCAGGGACATAGTCAGAAATTTAATTTGGCTGGGGCACATTTAAAATATAATATAATTTTGAAAATTTATATTTGTTTAAGATTTCATTTGTTTTAATTGATTTTTTAATGGATTTCATTTGATAAAAGCGATTCTCTTGTTGTCTCTATTAATTTTCATGAAATTATAATAGTTAATCAAATTATTTAGGATTAGACATTTAAGTGAGGGCCAGCATGAAATTTTTTTCAAATTACATGTGGCACTTCATAATAAAGCAATTCACCTGGGGCATTTTATAAATAATAAATAAAATATATATTCTTTAAGATAAACATAAAAAAAAAAATTTAAAAGCCAGCTGGGGCACGGGTCCTATGCTGGCTACGCCCCTAATAAATAATGCATCCATAGCCATTTTCCCTTTATATGGAACCATTATTAGAAAAAATTAAAGAGCTCTCGACGGGGATGTTTTATTGCCTCCGCAATTACGCACGATAGCTCTCACCATTCACCAACGCTACAGCTGCCGCCCATGTGAAACAAGCAGCTTCTTAACATGTGATTCAAGAACAGTGCTAATTAACTTATTAACATCTGCAAATTGATAAGGTAGCATGGCCCATGTAATTAATCATATATGCGTGTACCGTTCAAGAGCCAAGGACGTGAAGATGATAAGGTCGCGTTCAATGCTATTGTCTTTAGTAAACCCCAACTCCCATCTTGCTTTTTAGAATTGTGTCAATTTGTTTATGTTAATTGCGGGTCAGAATCATGTCATGTCAAGCCTTGTTAAACTGTTCATCTGATCCAGCAGGAATGAATAGTCTACGAAAATGTTGATCAATGGGACTCTTGATATTTGCACCACTTATATACAATTAATCTTGGCCAGTAATGAATGAATAGACACAGCTTACTACATCAACAATGGAGCCAGGTTCGATGCAGGGATAAATGAGAAAAGAAAGTCGTGTGTGTCCCATGTTGTTGCGTTCTATTGTACTTGCTTTCAGTTTATGAGGTTGCTTTATAGTTGATTAGTTTTAACTTAGATGCATGTAGCAGCAGCAGTCACAACGCATAAGTTGCTGGCTTGCTGCCAGCATCTTCTGGTACATTCGTTATTGATTAAACTTTTGGGAAATTTTAATCTTTTGTCATGATTTCTCCTTTTCTTTCCTTTGAAACCTACACCGATTCACTCCTTAATTTCATAAGCCAAAGCCAATTTGGATACTTTAAACTTTTGTTAAACGTTTTCTTTATTTCTAATTATTCTCTTTTTAATTAATATATTAGTTCAGCTGTTGTTATAATTAGGCTTTCTAATCAAAGTAACAAATTTCAAACTTCAGCAATTCAAATGTTTTTCACACCCTATAAAAGAATTATTAATGGTGATACGTTCCCCACTGTTAATGGATCCAACAAGAACATGTTAATTCGTCATATTAAACCTGTAATCTTTCCGTTAAAAATCTGGATATTTTATTTTATCTTAATTCATACCACTACAAACCCAGAAGCTATTACAAAGCTTTTGTCTCCTTTTTAAATAAGAAGAAATCATAGGAATAGTCAAACTTATTTGAACAAGATAAGTAAAAGCCATGGCAAAGGAAATTAACCCTGTGTGGTGCATGCACTCGAGTACTCGACGCATCTAGATCAAGTCACCCAAGCTTTAGGATTAGCTCACTAGAAAAATTCCAACTAGAAGACACTCATGCTCATCTAGAAATTTCCATTATCAATTACATCGAGAGCTATCTGAAAAGCAAATAAATCATACCAGAAACATTTTTAACTAATTAATTTCATTTGCTTACATATTTTTATGCTGGTGGTAGAACCCCATTTACTGAGCTGGCGTTCCCATATATCAGCAAATGTGTAGACTGCTGACTCCTCACTCAATCAAGAAGTTTTGCCATTATGCCTACTAATCTCAAAAGCAAATTAAGCACAAAAGAAGTTAAAAAATTCCCCACGAGTGAGACCCTTCAATGGGAAGCTTGCATATAATTCGCTGGAAAATGTGCCACGAAGAAGGTAAACAGTCTCCATCAAATGTGCTAAAATTTTGCAAAACTGCCAAATAGCACCGTAAATTTGTGTACCCATACCCACTTGGCGAAGTAGTGATGCAAAAGCCTCTTCCGCGCAATTGACTAACTATTATTCTTAATAGGTCCAAACTCTATATACATTTTTTCCTACCTAATTTAATAATTTTTTTTTGTCGTAATGTATTTAAAATTTTTTAAATTATTATAAGCTTTGTCTGATGCAGACTACCCCACCAATAACCACAATGATAATACCCTCTATCGTCTTTTTAACCCCTGCTTCTCAACTGATTTCTCAACTAATCGATAGCTAGTTCTCTCAGGTCTCATCACATCAGCCTCAGAAGAATGGGGCTTCTTCTTCCTTGTCCTATGCCTTGCCGAAGAAACAAAGAACCCAAGTTTCAACCAAGCTCGAATCATCTTCAATCAGAATTATCAAACGCATCTCTCTCATCTCAACCAAGTCTCCCATCAGTTCCTTCACTCGCCCCATCATCATCGTTCAGAAAACAAGCCCCAGCAGCAAGTGAACATCAGTGCTCGGCAACTCTCAAAGTAAAAGGCAACTCTTCTTATATCTCCTCACTTGCTATAGCTGGAAAGTTGCTCTACAGCGGCTCTTCTAACGGCGAGATCAGAGCTTGGAACCGAGACCCTAATAATTATGTGAATGTTACTTCAACGGATGTTGGTGATCACGCTAACGTGGTAGCTACTGGAAATGGCGATGCAGTCAAGTCCCTAGTGGTTTTGGGAGATAAGCTCTTTAGTGCCCACCAAGATCACAAAATCCGTGTCTGGAAAATCGATAACAACACTAGTGCTTATTATTCAACCTCAGGCAAGCTTAAGAATAAATACTACGAACGCATAGCCACTCTCCCCACACTTAATGACCGTTTTACAAAATGTTTCTTGGCTAACAACTACGTACAAGTGAGGCGGCACAAGAAGTGCACGTGGGTGCATCACGTTGATACTGTGTCAGCGCTAGCTTTATCAAGCGATGGATCGCTTCTCTACTCCACTTCGTGGGATCGGACGTTCAAGATTTGGCGAACCTCCGATTTCAGGTGTCTTGAGTCCGTGAAGAACGCTCACGATGATGCCATCAACGCCATAGTTGTGTCCAAATCCAATGATGGGTTTGTTTACACAGGATCCGCTGACACGAAAATAAAAGTGTGGAAGAAATTACGAGCAGCACTACAAGTTAACAAAAAGCATTCACTTGTGCAAACTCTGGAGAAACACAAGTCAGCTGTCACTGCATTAGCTCTTAGCACTGATGGAACAGTGCTGTATTCCGGTGCGTGTGATCGTTCAATTCTTGTATGGGAGAGAGATCAGGGTAATTATATTGTTGACGGTGATGATGACAGTGGACACATGGTGTTGAAGGGTGCTCTTAGAGGGCACACAAAGGCAATTTTGTGCCTTGCGGTTGTGTCAAATTTGTTGTTCAGTGGATCGTCTGATAATACAATTAGGATTTGGAGGAGATCATCATCAGTAACTGATCATCAGAAGGGTTACTCTTGTTTGGCAGTTCTTGAAGGACACAGAAGGCCTGTTAAGTGCTTGACTGCGGTCGTTGATTCTGATTATTCCAATCGAAATTCTGATCATTCAAGTACTTCGTTCCTGGTTTATAGTGGCAGTCTAGATTGTGAGATTAAGATCTGGCAAATACGGGTTCCATTTCTTTGATGTTTTTGCTTCCCTTTTTCTTTCTTTTGTAATTTTTCGTTTCTACATAAACCTACGAGATTGATTTGTATAATTGTAGGAGTCTTAATGGTTAAGAAATGAAATACTTACTTTAAGCTATTCAACTAACAAATTCTGGAAAATGTGTAAATGCACAGCCTAAGGCTTTTTCATTCCTTGCTTCATAATACATACAAGATGATGTCTTGCTAAACAAGTATGCTTGTACTATCCACAGCTGTAACCTAGATCTAATGTGGCTAGCGACAAGCCTTTCAATCTCATGGCTGATATTATCCGCTCTTCGTAGGGACAGTCGCATGCATGATGCCTAGAATTCAATTATTAGATCCCTACGTTAGGTCAACTCTATATAATTTTTTTTTTCATACATGAATTAGTATCTTCGTGATCATGAGCAAATTAAGTGTTACTAATTTATTAAAAGAATGCCCCGTTGATATAAACCCATGCACTCAAAATTTACATGGGTTAGAGTCCCAACAATAATCTAAAATTTAATTATAAGATAAATTTTGACTGAATTGTGGGGACCAGTGATTATAGATGTAACATACATATTAATTTTAATCAAAATTTTCTGTGATAAGGTCTTCACTGCGGTCACAATAAAGTTATGAGCTAAATCTTATGCATGCCCATCAGTGCAGTCCACCCATAATTAACAGCTAAGACCTAATAATCATAGGAGCAAAGAGCAATCACTGCAAAGGGAGCACTCTTATTTGCATTAATTCAAATCAAAATTTTGTCTCTCTCTCTCTCTCTCTCTCTCTCTCTCTATATATATATATATATATATATATTGTGTATTACTTTATTTGATGAATATTCAATGTATGCACAACTTATTGCAGACCATGGCATGAAATTTCATATGTTGAATGAAAGAAAATAAAGATGGTTTTAACTTAGTGGAGGATGTAAGTTACACCATTATCTAACTTAACAAAGTCCTTCAATCAATTACCATTTTTAGACAATAACAAAAACCCATGAATTAATGTTTTTTTTTTCGAATAAAACAAAATTATGTAGACTGCAGACAAGGAAGTCGAAGTGATGTCTTTTCGGAGCAGGTCGGTAAGATTAATATTTAATTGAATTAAAATCATATAATATTATGAAATATCACCAGTATAACTGATGACGATAAGCTCTTGCTAAAACAACTTTAATTTTGTTTCTCAATTCACATCACATGTTTTCATATACTCTTGTTTTAAATCAATGAAGGCTACGTGAGAATACACGTCTATAAACTCTTTTATTTCTTAGGCTAAAGTAATATTGTGGTTATGTGCTTCAAAGATTTGTTTTTTTTTTTTTTCCAGTTTATTACAAGTGGGCCGGGGGTTAGGTTTAAAGTTATTGATTGGTTCTCGCCTTTAATTATCAAACTAACCCACTTTTGCAACCTTTGTTTACAGGTTTTTTTTTTTGAAAAAATAATATGTGGAGATCAAGGGATGGAACTTTGGGAGACATGATCAATTTAATAATCTTTTTTTGGGTAATTATTAAAAATAAGTTGATAAAGTTGAACTCTAGGCAGTTTCACATTCTAGATAAACCTAACTCTGTCCTGATGCGGTGTGCTTTATATGTTTTTGCCACGTTAAAGTGTGTGATTGTAAAATGGTAATAAACGTCTGGTTTATTCTATTTTAATCCAGTGATTTTTTTTTTTGAAAAATTATATTTTTCATTAATTTAGTACAGAGATCTATAATAGTAACCAATTAGAGTAATTAACCCATACAATCACTGAAGTATAGAAAGAAATACGTGTACCTAATAAGTAAAAGTTTTTATCCACAGTAAACAAATAGATTGAGTTCCAGTCGAGATTTTCTGGCTCTTTTGATATAATTTCCATCAATATAATAGGCTTGCCTACTGGTACAAAAATAAATTTACTGTAGAAATTGATCCCACACGGTAATCTTCCTCACAGTCAAAGGAGGAAGAAACTAAAGTAGATCTTCCATCCTCATACCCGACAGTGATGGAGGTCATAATAAAACTACCATCCTCGATCCCAAAAGATGAGGAAGGTGTAACAAAAAAGAAAAGGGGAGGCCACCGAAGAAGCACAGAAAGAGCTCCCTCTCCAAGGATTGAGTAAGGAAAAAATGAGGAGTGGTGAGAGGAAAGTGTTGTGGAAGGATCCAGAGAGAAAGGGACCTAATCCAGTGATATTTTTGAATCAAAGAATTATTAAAATTTTACTTTATGCACCACACCAAGATGATAAAATTCTTTAACATAGCTTCTGACCTAAGCTTTATATTAATGTGATAGGAAAGGAAGGCACAAGACTTGCACCATTTCCACATTTGGAACAGTGGGAACCAATTTCAGGGCTAGGATTTATAAATAAATGAAGAAGCAAGATCAACAATGGCCTGGGACTTGACTCTCCTCTTATGTAGGAGTTTACTTGTCTCTCCGCATTTAGGGTAGAATAGATCTCCTTTCAATATTAAAGTGAGGGTAGATTTTCCTTTAGTATTAACTGAGAGTTGACCTTCGGGTTGTATCATAATATTATTATTACGAAAAGTCCCAACTGATCTATGATTGTATATATCAATTGTGTTATGATTGTAATATATCAATTTATAAAAAATAATAATTGGTTGTCTAGAGAATGTGAATTTTTTAGTTAATTAGAGTTTGATCTAGTTAACATATTGTGTTTACATATAGCAATATCTCCCAGTTTATAACCATATGGGATAAAAAAATTCACCAAAGATTTCAATGCCATTCACATTAATTATTTAATTTGACAATATTGAATTTCCTTTCTTCATCATCAATCGTAAAGTTGCAGGCAACTTTCTTAGGAAAAACACGTTTCCATGATTTTAGGGTAACAAAGTCCCATGTTTAATTACCCAATTCAATAACAAGTCATAAAGATAACTCTTACTCAGTTTTCAATTTGTTAATCCAGTCAACAAAATATATCATTGCTAATAGTTGCGGAAGCACTCGCACGCTTAACCTAATCAAATATTACGCTCACCGTTAACCTTATCAATGTTTGATCTTTAATTCTGTAGCTGTAACTATTGGGTAGAAAGTCAACTACCGCCATAGAAATTAGTAGTTTATTCAGTTGTTTTCGATACCCAAGGCAATTACTTTATTTCAAATTAAATGTATCTCTTAAGCTTAGGCCTTTTGCCTATTGCTTTCATGACGAGTCAATAATAAATTGACGAACTGAACTATTATTTGCGAATACACTCAACTGATAATATCAGGGACAAATTATTTCTACTGATGAACTAGAGATTTATGCAACCAAGAAAAAACCACTTTAGAAGTTCTATTTCTTTGAAGGAAATTTTTTCCTCGATTAGAACCAAATTCCACTTCAAAATCAAATTATTTGATAAACTCAACTTATTTACTTACCATGGTTTACTCAAAAACAATTTGAGTAAACAAACAAAAAAGATGGAATGAAGGGGTTTCCAATAGCATTGGCTCCGCATACGATTGAGAATCAACAGATTTATTTGCACCCTAAACTGCTTTAGTAAGAGGGCCAAAGCCCAATTAAGGCCCAAATGATGGCGTTTGGCTGCTAAGTTTTGACTTTGCTCGTGACGTGTCCATCAGACTCATTGGCAAATTCCGAAAATGCGCAAGACAGGGCTAATTACGTTGTGTTGTTACACAATGAATTATTTATAAAAAAAAAAAAGAATTCCTCACTCTTCAATTGCTCAATAAAACCTGAGATGTCTTGTTCTGAAACCATATTCATCTTCATCTCATCTTGTTCCCAAGACCCAAATCACCGCCCTAATTATTATCTTGTTCTTGTTCATGTTTGATTTAGCAATATTATTAAAGAAACTAGCAAGGTAAATTGACAAAAAGTAACAACACTTTGTTCCTCTAGCTAAAACCATAAGCAACAAAGTGGTTAATTGCAAAATTCTCGTCCAGAAAAAGAGCAAACTGAGTAATTTCCAGAGACAAATATGAGAAAAATGACAAAAGAAATCATGATCACAAGTTCAGAACTGTGCTTACTATATCTTGAGGTAAGCATATTCATTTTACTTTCATTGATGAAGCTGTGGCTGCTAGCCAATCGATCTGGCACCATTAGACAACTCCCATCTAGGGATGGCAATTTGCGGGTTTGGGCCGGGCTTTTTAAAGCCCAGGCCCAAGCCCGCATCATTCAAACAAAGTTTAGGCCTTTCAAAAGCCCGCCCAACTTAGACGGGCCGAACTCGGACCTGGGCCGGGCTTGGGCTTTTTAAATTAATTATAAAATATTTTTTAAATTAAGAAAAAAATATTTAAATTAAAGATAATAATCTAATATATAAATAGAATAATGGTCAAATACATGAAATATTAGTAATACAACCTAATAAAATAACAAATACTAATATAAAAAATTAAACTAATTTAATATTTTGAATTTTTTCTTTTTTATTTAAATTAAATTTATTTTTTATTCATAAATTTAAAAAGGCCGGGCCAAGTTCGGGTTTTTTTGCGAAGCTCTTGTCCAGGCCCAACATATGTGGGCTTTGTAATATTTGGGCCCATATCCAGTCCCATCCGTGCGGGCCAGGCTTTAGGCCCGCGAGCCTAAGCTGGGCTTGGCCGGGCCTGGACAAGCCCGGGCTTTTTTGCCACCCCTACTCCCATCAAACCAATCTAACAGCAAAAGATTAAGATAAGCCCATTTATGGAAAGCATTCAGTTTTTGGCAACAGTAAATTTGATCCAAGTTTAGCTTTAGGAAATTTGTATCATTATTCTCGCACCATTGCTGGGATCGGTTTTGTGATTTAGTAACGATTGTGAAAGATAAAAAATAATTGTGTTCCTGCCGGTGAAGAGAAAAAGAAGAAAAGATCGTGTTTGCGGGTGACGAAGAAAAATGAAAAAGGAAATTTTGTAAATTCCCTAAATTCAGTCTGTCCGTTTCAAAATTATAATCCTCTCCTAACCTCTTCCCAATTTTTATCAACCGTATGCCATGTGTTATATAATAATAGTGTATAAATAAAATTTAGTTTCTTTTTTTTTTTTTTAATTTACTAACCAACATTCAACACTTGAATTTTGTTTAGGAGAAGCTTAAATTAAAAGAAGAATTTTAATTTAATCATTTCTTTAGGAACAGATATAATTTTTGCTGTTAACTTACTTGGATAATAATGATAGAGGTCACCAAGTGTTAATTCAAGTCTCAATTAATATGATAATTATTAATTAAATAAAAAATAGAATAAGAATAATAATAATAATAATAATTTAACTTGTATATTAAATTCTTAACATTATTATTATTTCGTTTCATAAGCCGACAAAAAAGAAATCAATGAAGTGCCCAAGTCAACTGTCAATGCTTTGACTTTTGTTGCATTTCATATTTACGTTAATCTGTACCATCGGCTGCCACGCACCAATTTTCTAACTTTTCCCCTACATTCTCCTTGTCCCTTGCACCGCTAATTGCTCTATATGACGTGACTTTTTGACTCTCAGTAAGCAATACATTATAATTATTAATATCATATTTGAATCTTTTTTTAATTTTTTCAAGTCATTAGTAATAATAATAATAATAATGTATGAACTTTTAAAATATAATTATGCATCATTGTTGGACGTGTCAACTGGTATAGTAACGTATCTGCTACAAATCTATAACCACTAATTTTTCATATTTAGAACATGTAGAAATCAGATCTAGAATGACGACACTTATTCAAAATTTTTTTTAAAAAGTAAGTAAAATAAATACTCAAATCATCACATATTCACAAATCAAGATCTAGACAGAAAAGAAGACCTTTATCCAATACCTGGAGGAAGCGGGAATTAAAACATGGATCAAATTGAACAAGAAAATAATTTTCTAATGGAAAGGGGGAAGGGTTCCCTTCCCAATTTCAAATTAATTTTCAATTTTGAACTCGTATGTTTAAATATTATGGACAATGTCTAGTTTGTATTTTAAATAATGTGGGCTATGTCTTGTCATTTATTGATAGTGTAAAATTATCACAGTAATAATAAAATAGAAAATTAACAGTACTTAATACAAGACAAATTTTAATATAGTGACACCTAACTTAGATACAAACTATATATCTCAACAATATTGTATAATAAAATATCATCGATAATATTTTTTTATTAATTTATCGATAAGTCCTCTATCTTTGTTTAAATATTGGATTCAACCATCTTCTCTTTTTATACATGATAATCGTTGCATTTTTAAATAAACACTTCAAAAAGCAAATGAGCATACATTTTAAAAAATGATTATCAACAATTACAATCACTATTACTAAAAGTATTAACTATCTATTTGTTTTAGAAAAAGGTGAAAAGAAGTGGATTAATTGTTGAAGTAGTTAGTTCAGAGGAATGCCTTTTTAATTTGTACTCTAATGCCTAGAAGTAATCAGTTTGGAGGCCAGGGTGAGGGATGACGGGTCTTTCATTAATGGCTCCCAACAAAGGGATCAGTTTGATTCGAAAGACAGTAACTTTTTGTTTGCCCTATAAAATGAAATCATAATTATTACAATGAGCGAATTGATTGAAATCACATTCTTTGAAAATAAATAAATTACAGACGACAGGCATCAATATTAAAGGCTGGACAACAAACTTCCTTCTCTTCGTTATGATGAAATATTAACTATATGTGACAATAAGGTTACAACTAAGAATATGGTTTACAACCTCGCATCGCCAGGTATAATAAGACATTTCAATAGGAGGGAAAAAAGAGAAAATTAAGTGAATTAATTCGAGTTTTATACAATAGAATCTCGTTAAATTAATAGTCGATAAATTAACAATATCAATTAAATATTAATTTTTATCGGTCCCGATTTGGGGGCAACATAATAAATTAATAATTTGATAAGTTTATTGAATAATTATAAATTTTCAAAAAAAAATTTAAATCGAAACCAACTAATACATAAATTAATAATTAACTAATTTAAAAATAAATACATATGATATGTTTATGATTTTATTTTTGTACTGACATAATACCTTACATGTTTTATTGATCATTGTTACTTTCTTTATACATTTCAAATGAGAAGTTAATGTTGTATTTTACGTGCTATATTAAAAGAAACAATAAAGAGACCGGCTAAATATATTGTCTCAAAAGAGTCTTCTCTGATGAGTTATCGTGTAACTATGATCCAATCATGTAATATAATCAAAAGATTATTAAGTAACTAATTCACTTAGTCAATATCAAATTAGAATCACATCATAAGGCTTGACATAATCATTACTTATTATTTAATTATCCTACCTTTATATTTCGAAAAATTCCTATAATTAACGTAATATTATCTTTATAAATTAACAATTTATTAAATTATTGATATATTAATATTAGCTAAATTAATACATTTTTTCATGATCCTAGTACTATTAATTTATAGAGATTCTATTTTATGTAATATATGAGAATGAGTACATAATTGCTCTTTCACAAAAAATAACTTTCACAGTTTTAAGTTTGTTATTTGATTTTCTAGATCAATTCTACCATAATGAAAAGAAGATATATATTAAAATCCAATTGATGTAAATTTTTATCGTCAAAATTTAGAAGGAAGCTCAGATTCACAACCTAGTGATCGCCTTTTATGTCCATTACATCAGACAAGAGCGGCTCATCCTCTAGGCAATTTAGGCGGTTGTCTAGGGCGCTACTATATATGAAGGCCCCAAATTGTTCTCCAAAGCTATAGCTATTAAATTATTCGTTTAGATTTATTATTATTTTATAATAATTTTATTATAAAAAAATTATCAAATCCTTACAAAATCTCCTTTTAACATTAGAATTAGCAATTTTAACCCTATTTATTCCTATAAAATCTCTATTTAACCTTATTTCATTTAAAACTCTATAAAAGCTACATATTTGTTAACTTATTGTCCATTAATATTTTTTATCAAAAAAAAAAATCATGACACATTCAATGCTTTTAGTGCTTAAGAAAAAAACAATTTCTTAAATTTTTGGTTAAGAAAAAAAATGAACTATTTTTATTGACTACTGCTGCTTAAAGTTTCAATTCATCAAAGTTAAAGTTGTCAAATATCCAAGTTTTTTCTTCCAATTCTTTTCTTAGTTAGTTGTGTTATTCAATTGTTATTGTTTCTTTTTTAAATATTATTGTTGTTTCTTCTAATTATCTAGCATAAATTTTTGCTTGTTTACTCTTCTTTCACTATTAAAAAAAATGAGTCTAGTAGAAAAAATGTGCATCAAGATATGAAAAACTTAAAAAAAAAGAAAATAAAAGTTAATTCAATCTAAAAAATGAGCCTTTTGATAAGTTGTCAAAGTAGTAAAAAAGATGTAAATTTGAGTGAAAATTAGTAATTAATGAAGTTTTTCTAAATTAAAATCGATACAAACTTATTTAAGATCAATTATATCGTAAGAAAAATTAAATGGATTAGTTATATTGTCTACCAAGAAAAATTGACGAATTTAGAATATAAAAATTTGATTAATAATTTTTAAATTCAGAAAGCTAGAAAATTTGATTTTAAGTAAATAAATTTTAGTAAAATTAATACATATATTTGATCTTAAATTTTTTTAAAGGTGTAATTGAAACAATTAAGCTAAAGCCCAAAATTAGTTGAGATGCCCATGGCGTCAGATTTCACTAGGGAATTGCAGTAAAGTTGTTTGTAGGTAGAAGAAAATTAACTCCACTCAGCTAAAAGGAGGAAACCTGTTCGCTTATTTATTCTTCTATATTATGTTGCTTTCCTTCATATGATGATGATCACTTTTTCTTTTCGAAATATATCAACTAACAGAAGCACCGTCTCGGTGCTGTAATTATGTGACTTGTAATTGGACCTATCTTTTAAATCTTTTTAACACCGTAGAGGAACCCTAAAAGCAAAGAAAAATAAAAGAGAAATCCACTAAAAGGGATGACTTTTATAAAGGTCAAACATAAAGTTATTAGAGAGGATTTTAATAACCATTTAGCATGAGTAATTAAATAATTATTTCATTTCCTAAGCTTTCAGCGTTCACTCTTTAGCTTTTCTATGGCAAGAAGACTACGTACGGTAAATTAAAATTTAAAAAAAAAACAAGTTTCTTTTTCTTTATTTTGAGAGAAAAATCAGTTAGTCATATTTATTGATAATTAGAGTGTGTGTATGTATATATGTAATCATTCTCAAGTGTTGACACACTCTTTTTTTTTTACGAGGACTTTTTTTAAAACTGTATGGTTTAATTAGAGTGTTATTTTTTAATAAACTATAAAATCTTATAATTTAAAAAAATTAAAAACTAACTCTTTTTAATTTTATAGTTTAAAAATATATTCGCATGAAAAAATAAAAATAAAAACACCCTTACTGACAAGGACTAGGCGCGCACACACACATACAAGTACTCTTCAATAATCCAATGCAAAAATGGACAAAAGGGAATAATTGATTCATTGACTATAGCAGGGCTTATTGAGAATCCAATGTCTCCGGTCATGATTCTGCTGCAAGAAAATTAATCCTCGGATAAGGTAGGTAGGGTTAAAGCCTGTAAGTTTTGTCACAAGAACAAACGTACACGAACGTGAACGAGTACTCGTACATTGTCTCTATTTACTCCTAGATTGAAACTCAGACAGAATATTCACAGCTTCTCAGTTTCAATTACAAATTAAACTCAGCATGGTTCGGTTGTTTTATAAAAAATGTCAGCACTGAATTAATCATCATTACAACCACCCAAAAAATAATTTCTTTATACCTCTAATTGGGGTCAGACTACAGTGCAATTGTGGTATTGTACCACAGTTGCACCAACTATTAAATTCACTCAAATGAGTAGAGTTTACTTGAATAAGTGGAAATCCAACGATTGGGTGTAGTTGCACCATAGTTTTATCCCTCTAATTGTTGTATACCGCAGTTAAAGGGGTTGTGGAAAACTAATTTTCGGTGAGCTGTACTGTAACTTAGCTGCTCCCCATTCGTAAATTGTCATTTCATCTATTCAATTATTGTCATCATCATGTGCGTAATACTGTAAAGTCCGTAAAGCAGTCATCATCACCATGTCACCCGGAATTTTGGGCAGCGATGCAAATGACTCAATATTTTGTACGGGCATAGTAAGCTTGTTCATAGCTATTAAATATAACAAAATATTAGATGATCATATATATGCATAATTTGCATCATCAGAACGTAGAAAAAATTTTCAACTACTAAGTCACAGATGATGCTCTTTGTTCTTCAACTTCCGGCATTGACAAGAGGATTATATATCGTTCACTTATCCACAAGCTGGATTTATTTGGTGTGGATCTAAAAAGGATTCAATTGCTTATACGATTTTATAACATCGAGCAAATATCACATATGGTTGTTCGTTTTTGCCTTTCTAAAAAGAACTGGTGTAGGGTTTTAAATTAAAAATTCTTTCTGAGAAAAGATGGAAAAAAGATTGACTGAGATTTTTCGACTAATTAATCCACCGTTACTTTGATTTCATACATGAATATTATAATGGGTGAAAAAGAAAATTTCAAACCGCCTTAATTGTCCTGCTGGCAACCTTAATAGTAATTACATCATGCTCACATTTTTCTAAATTCAAAATATGCAATGGCATCTTCTAGGCTTCTTGTATAGGACACCGTACTAATTATGATGCCATAAAATTTGATTTACTTATGTAAGAAAAATGTTATTACCGAAATCATTTTATATCGGTTGTGAGTAAATAAGTATTAAAAGTATAAGTTCGAGACAATCCTTAACACATGAGTTCGAGACAATCCTTAGCACATGAGTTTACTTTTTAATATGAGTTAAGTTCATGGTCACGATAAATACAAACAAATTAATAAGGAACAAAAATATCATGAATTGTAATGTCATTTTCTTAAGAAGCTAATTGTTTTCCTTATAAAAAAAAGTTTAAATCACAAACTTAATCTTTATATTATATATTTAAAAACATTTTTTTCAAACAAATGTGTACAAGTTAAATCTATGTTTGGTAGTGATGTTGGTCAGCTGTAACTTAAAATTATAGAATTAAAATATTTAGTACACACTAGCTGTTATGATTTAAAAATTAAATTGATTTGATCCGCTATGATGAAAAACTTATAATATGTTTATTATTTTTGTCAAAATTATTATCTAAAAGTCATATTTACTGCATACCATTATCTTTTATTTTGTAACTACAATTTTTCTCACAATAATTGTATTTTAAAAATTACAGTATCTCAATACCAAGATAAGCCTAAGTCATGTGTGATGAAGTGAATGATCGGATAAAAACATTGTATGACCCACCTAATTATTTGTATAGTGCCGCCTCTTAGTACACAAACTCTATTTCTGAAAGTCAAATCTGGCCTCCTGTGTAGATGAACAAGAGCGTAAGGCTTTTTTTTTTTTTTCTTCAGATATTATAGAGGCTAGAAAGGGTAAAAAGAGAATAGCATGTCATGGTGGGTTCATGATAATTATCTCCCTGTGAAGTATAAAGCCACAAACCCATCATCAATCCTCTGAGATCAGACTCCAGAAATTATATAGCAAAAATATTATGTTATGTATATTTCTGAAAAAAAAATTGGATATTTTAATAAATCTTCTCTCTGTTCAAAACCGAAATACGCGCACACCTTATTGCACTGCAGTGCAGCAATCATAATGTCTTCTCGCCTCTTCCTCCCATCATTAATCCCTCACTTTCATCATGACCACTCAGTCTTTTGCTATCTACCAACCGCACCAAAGCCACCAGCCACTTCAACAAAGATCGGAAGATCAGCTTGGAGGAGAAAGAAGAAATTAAGAGAAGGGTTTGTAGACGTTGATGAAGATGGCTCCAATCAAGAAGAAGAAACCCTATCTTTCATTCACAGTATAGCTATTATGCGGTAATGAAGCTGACTAATTAAAGGGTTTAATGGTCAATCTCTCTTATCTCTTCTCTTGGGGAATCGAAGCATCATGGTCCGATTGTTTGCTAGATCAAGCAACAAATCTAAATATATACATATATAAGATAATTATATGTCTATATATAATATGGGTTTCTGTGATTGAAGAAGATGGCATGATTACATATCATGGTATGTGAGTATTTGGTTTGAGTGTGTTTTGTATTAATTATACAATGGGAAGATGCAAGCTCTTTCGTGATCTTCTCCGTTCCTCATAGCTTGAATTCTATATTTTTGTTGTATGGCTTTCGTCTGGCTTTTCTGTGTGAACACTGTATTGTTAGAAACTATTATTAAAATCTGTTGGTGGTAGATCTGAATCTTTTATATATAAATATGTGAGATAATAAATGATAAAATCTTCTTCAGTTTCTGTTTGTATGTTCCTATGTAGTGATTGATTTCTGAGACATAAATCAGACGGCCGGATCCATATCTTGTTGTGTATATATATATTTGCATTATCTTTTCTTCAATTAGGGTTTGATCTTCCTCGGGGTTTTGAATCTTGTTTACTTATTATTTGAACCTATTACATATATATATCCACGGACGGATGAATCTTATTTATGTTAAATTAATTACATATATGTGATGCATATTCAATTATCTAATGCCTAATTGAGCTTTTTTCCCTCTTTTTAAATAGATATACGCACACACAATTTAATGTTATGCATGCTGTTCTTGGATGATCTATGTTCGTTTGAGGACTGATATGTTAGCTATACCCTTATTTTTTTTTTCTGAATAGCGCAATGCACACTAATACAACACGCAGCAGGTACCTTTAATAACTTAATTCCTATTTTTTAAGAGATTCTTACATTGTCTGCCTTTTTCACCAATTAATCATTCTCTTTTCCATGTATTTAATTTTTTCCTTTTTTTTTTTTTTTTTTTTTTGTCTCATAGTAAGTTACAACAAACATTTTACTCTTTGCATCTGTTTACGGGTCCCTTGTGTTGGTATTTATCTCATAGAAAGCAAGCATTCCACTTTCCTTCTCACGGGGCCGGTTAAGCATGCATATAGCTAGGTAATTGGGTTCGTTAAGTCAAGGATCGGACGAAGATCGCCATGAGCTGTTAAGCAACTAGAGAATTGTCCTAGCTCTTGCGGGTGATAAGTTTCTTCAAAAATAGTTAACTTCTTGTTGGTCCAATTAAACATACAGTTTTTATTAAGTTAAAACTAGTATCAAATCAGTTACGTACTTAATTATGCACACAAGGAACACACACACACACACACACACACACACAGAGTACATAAATTCGTATTTAGTTGCCATCGTTTATAAATACTTGGATGCTAGCTAGGGGGAGTTATTTATAAATATTTGCTGAAAGTGATGACATATGAAGGATGGTTTATTGTGCTTTAGGCATCATGCAATGCAAATGGAATTATCCCAAAAATTTTAACACTTCTGTAGCCTGAGTCCAAGTTGTTGCTCTGTGAAGATGGATCGATGCCTGATATAGCTAGGCATACACACACACACACACGCACTTGTACTGAAAATCCATTTGCACGCCCATCTTAATTAAGAGTATACTCGTATTCGCGTTTGACTGATTTCTGAGGGAGCTATATATATATATATTTATCTGATAAGACTTGTCTTTAATACTATTATTCCGTTTATACGTAACAACTTAAGCTTTTGGGATAACTGTGGCTTCTCTAATAATATACATTTGTTTGTAGTATCTTGGATGAAGGATATGTGCAAAAGATATTGATTGTTAACTCCACCGTCACTACCACTCGATATCTTTGATTAGATTTTAGAACATATCTTGATGCATGCATAACGTCAGAAGAGATGATTTTATGTATATATACATGAATTGACAAATATTCTTCATGTTTGTAACATTGTGTACTAGATTTGAGTTCTTTTATAGATTGTATCTAAGTACAAGTAGGAAGAGCAGTAGCTGATAGATAAACCGAAAATATTTGCACTTGTAAACGATGATAGCTCAATCGTTAGCATATGTATATTTGGTTGATTGGGCGTTTTATTAATTAAATGATCATATATACACGAGATTCTTGCCAGAACATACATACAAAGAATTGCATTCTCGTACATAAGAATATATATATATATATATATATATAAGAGACAGCTAAACTCTCGCATTTGCTATTTACTAATCTCTCTTATTGTTCATACCAAATAAAAATACATCCAAGTTTCAACAGTGTCCACATTCTTGAATACGATGAAATTGAATCCAAATTCTCTTATTTTTTGCTTTATTAATGCTTCAATAATAGACCAATAAGCTTTACTTTATCGCTTCATTAATTGTAGTTGCACTAATTGATGTTGTATCTTGAAAATTAATAAGCTTTACGAATCGATCGACAATAATTATAAGAAAGGTAAAGCCCAAGTTCGTTCGCTCTCAGATGGGCCTAGCTAAGCCCAAGCTTCGTCCACAGACGGCCATTTTCATTTTTTTTTTTTTTAAAATTGGGCAAAAAAATCCGGGTTATTTTATTCATTTATGTTAAAGCACCCAAAAAAAAAAAAAAAGATTTATAGGCAACGATTTCACTTAAATTTTATATTAAAATGGTGATATAATTTTTTATTTATTAGATTTAAAATCTAAAAGTAATATTTTAAGTCCTCATCTTTCTATCAGCGAAGTTATTAGATAACTTGTGAATTTTTGTTAGATTATTGGAGTAGGGACCTGGGATCACCTTCTAATTTGAATTTTTCAAAAAATTTATATATATTCAATGAGCTGTATGATTATCCTATTTTCCTTATCTTCCTTAATTATTCAGCCATAATTCTATTGAAGTAAACAAAAGAGTTTAGTTCCCAATAAACAACCGCGGGACGCTCCTGCGAGTGAAAAACAGAAATAGAAAAAACAAAATCAAAAACAAAAAAGGCCAGGTTGTCCTCCAATCAATCACTCGATCGGACGTCTTATACTGAACTGATGAAAGGCGAAAAAGACAGCGCAGGGACAATCGTGGCCATCAATTTCTGAGGCCGCCTCTGAAACATTTCCACAGTAACTGCCTTTCCTCCTCACGACCGCCCTCGCTTCCTCTTTCCTTTTCTGTTTTTTCGGAAAAAATTTCATAACGAACGTTGTACTTAGTATTCTAATCCCTCTCATTTACCCAACACCTTTTCGATTTTCTTTTTTTCGTTTATAGAAAAAACAAAAACATATATTTCTAACACGAGCTTGTTTTAGCATTTATTAGTTTTTCAACACTAAATTGAAGACACTGATGTTCCCGTCTATCCGTTGATTGATTGCTTGATTAAGCGAGAGGGCTTTAGATTCGATTATGTCAGAAGCTTCCAGAGCCCGAGTCACTATTACTCTTGGACGCGGCGGTCAGGTATATTCTTCCTCAGAGTTAGGGTTTATTTTTTATTTTTTATTTACCATTTTACTCCTTTGTTTTTGTGGCAACTTTAATTAGTATGCATGTAAATGGATGCTCTTTTGTTAATTTGTTTCGAGGTGTTTTATGGAGTGAAAGACTTTTTGTTATTTGTTCGGTATTGCTTAAGGAATGAGCACAGAATTTTTGCCCTGATTCTGTTTATTGACACATGGGACCTTGTAAGACCAAAATGTATGATTACATGCTCAATTGTGCTTGAGGCAAATCTTTAGCTTAAGTACAAGTTTGATGCTTTTCTTCGATAAAATTTATCGTTTTTTGTTCCAGAATCACCTGACAAGCCGAACTGCATTTGTTTTTGTTATACTCGTGATAATATACCTGCATTAACTTGGAGCAATTAACTTGCAGGTGGTGAAGAGGCCTGTATCAGATGTTGGTTTTTCTGATTCTTTGCCTGGTACTGGAAGTAAGCGGTCTGTAAGAGATAGATTAGGAAGTTCTTTAGATAGTTCGCAAGTTGACAACAAACGGTGCGTTCATCTTTCTTGTTCTATGTCTGTGTTTTTAGTTTTAAATTTGCAAGTTTGATGTCACCTAACCCTTTTTTTTTTTTTTTGTATTTGATGGTTTGTTCTGGAATTTTTAAATTATGATTGAGGGTTTCTGGATATTCTGAGTTTTCTTTATAATTGAAATTGCTGAGCACTATCTATTACTATGAGTGACAGCTACAAAGTGCATTAGGAATCTTTTGTGTGTAGTTCTGTTTGCAGGACTCTTTTGTCCATGTTTTTGTCAATTGAAATTGTCTAAGATATGGTGGTTCTATTTTCACTTCTTCCAGACAAAGAGGGGATGGCTATATTTCAGGTCTGGGAACTAACGGCATTGATGGTAATTAGCATTCTTTTCAGCATAGAAGACATCATTTCCTTTTTAATATTTTTTTAACTGGTTTTCTGATTACCAAACTTGGTTTCTTTGATTGACTAAAGATTTTCGAATTGGAAAGAATGACCTTCGATTCAAACTCATGCAAAAGAATGTAGTTAGACGATCTCAGAATGATGATGATTGTGAATTCATGGACCTCCGTGAGAAACTGTCAAGGACCGGGCAGCCTCCACACAGTAGTCTGGATACACGGCAGTGCCTGCCCGAGTCAAGGGAAACCAGTATCCTGGGAAGGATTCCTGTCTCAAGAAGTACAAATGATTTGCCCCAGATGAACTCATCACGAAGTTCTTATTCTGCTTGGACTTTAGATCATATCAGACGAAGATCACCAGAGAGAATTGTAGGTTCTTCTAGGGGTCTGTCACCCCCCAGGAATGTGGAGGACTTGCAAAGAAAGCCTTTAAGTAGGACATATGATGATATGAGATCAATTCCATATATGAGCAAAGATGTTCATAATGCTCCCAGGCCCATGAGTACTTCACCTTACATGACAAAACCCACATTGCCTCCTGGATCTGTAAAGCCTTTGCCACCAGGCCCACCACTTATAGGCCAACTGCCTCCACCGCCTGGTATTGTGCAGAAAAGTTCATATACAGTAAGAGCTCCCTTCCTTTTATTTATTTATTATTTTTTTAAGACACGTTCACACCGCTTTCGCTCAGACTGCTGCTTAGTTGGATGACTCGTCTAATTTTTCTGTTTACTTTGTATAAGTGATTGTAAATTGTACTGGACAGTAGTTCTGGTATTTGTGCTAGGTAATTTGACTTTTCAATTAGGAATGAGAAAAATTCTTAAACAATTAGCCGTAAAGGGAAAATGTTTTTAATTACAAATTGTAGATAATTTTTTCAAAAATAATATGTACACACTTTATGAAATAATGTCTAAATTGTTGTGCTACATGCTGAAGGATAGACCAGCTAGACAACTCTGGCTGGACTTTTGTAGCCTTTTTTTCATGATTGTGGTACAAGAAAAATAAGGTCATGGATTTATGTATCCTTTTTTATGGTTTTCCCATCGATTTGGTGAACCATGAACCATCTTCTACACTTCTTCTGTGACAGCTACTCTTATTTGCTCAGTTGGATGGCCTACTTATTTATCTACGATACAAGTACTCAATTAATGGAAATCGATGATGATAACCATGGGCACTAGGAAGGCTGCACTGTGTCAGACAAGTTAAATTTATTAATTTTCCAGACAGAACGGCTTTACTATTTCTTGATGAGCAATGTGATATGTCAGCACTATGTCTTAGGACTTTAAATTCCTCTAAAATTAAATGGTATCTTCCTTTCCAAAAAAAAAAAGATGCTTTTCTATTGTTGCATTAGAAACTGCCACGAGGAGATGCAATATGATGGTACAGTATTGGAATTTAGTGTATGGTACAAGTGTGTTATTTTGCAGGCATTATTTGAAAATTTGCTTGTAACTCATTTTCTTTCTCTTCCACCTGTATATGTCTGTGACTTCTGCCCCTATTCCCTGTTGGATCTGAATTCTCTTATCAGCTTTTTTGCAAAATATCTCTTAGCATCAAGATTTTCTAGACTGTTCTACAATTTCTCAATGAATAATGTCTGTTTATATTGTGGCACCAAATCCTTCTTTGCAGCTTTTGCACATTATCAATTTGCAATTGCTATTATGCATCTCTGACTTCTTTTGCTGTTTACCATGCAGGGTGAAGAACAGCAAACTGTTGATGGGCTGTTGCATTCACTAGGACTGGGAAAATATGCCATTCTTTTTAAGGCTGAGGAAGTATGTTATTCTACTCCCTCCCCCCCCAAAAAAAAAGAAAAAAAAATTAAATGCTTTGCTGAAGCTGAGTTAGAATAAATTGAAACCTTTGTCCTTTTCAATTTCATGCTAAATTACATAAATTCTATGTAGTGTGAAGGTAAGATGCCATTTGACTATGTAGTTTTTTTCTATACACTTATATTTTGAGCATGCATGGCTTCCCATGCCCTGTACTGCGATTAGTATAAGATACAAGGGATTCGTATTTTTGCATTTTGCTCTTGGCTGTTACACAAGTGCTTTAGTAGTGATAGTGTGGCCTGGTAATGTGTTTGAGAATTCGTCATATGCATAGTTAATTCTATGGTGTTCCTTGTGTTTAACTTAAACCTTAATCTTCTTAATAAACGGTAACCGTTGCAACTTCATCTTACAAGATTTTTTTATGATTTTAATTTAACCTAGTCTTCTTAATGAATAGTAACCATTGCAACTTCATCTTACAAGATATTTTATTTTTTTATTTTAATTTAACTCCCATTTTTCTGTTGCCTGATTTGATGTAGGTGGATATGACCGCGTTGAAGCAGATGGGGGAAAACGATCTCAAGGAACTGGGAATACCTATGGTATGCATAAACTTCTTCCTTTTTGCGGTTTCCGCATTTGCGCATGCAGTTTAATTCATGTATTGTACTCTATAATGTTTTTCATGTCATATATGGATGTTTAATGATCTTTAAAATGATCAAATGAGTATTGAACATTTTAAGCATCCTTTTCCAGAACAGTGTGTCTGGGTGCATTGTCAAGCTTGTGCAATGAAAAAAGCACGTTTAGGTTGAGGAGTGAGTTTTTTTCCTTTATTTTGACTCGGTTTATTTATACTCCGTCTCAAGTTTCAGGTTTGAGTAGGACTTAGGGCTAAATTATGGCTGATTTTTATTTATTGAATCAATAGAAAAAACAATCATGACTTACAATTCGAGAGGTAGGTCAATCTCTCCCTAAACTCCTAATTATTCCTAACACTAGACAGAACATAAACCCTAAATGACTCTTTAATCTCTTATTTATACCTGAGCCCTAATTAACGAATAAATAAAATTACTAAACTGCCCCTGCCCCTGCCCCTTTATATTTGTGCCTAACATAAGTTTTATTGGTCTAACACTGATTCAAGTGATGACTTCAGTGTTCCTAAAAGAATTCTCATTTCAGTTTACTGTATTAATTCTTCATCTTTAATACAAACAGATTCGCAAGATCTCCCGTCATGCTGATCTTTCGGCTTGTTATGTAGTTTCTGGTTTTTCATGCATTGCCTGATGAAATCTTGTTTGATTAACAGGGGCCTAGGAAAAAAATTCTCCTGTCTCTATTGCCTCGCTCCAAACGGCAACCATGACAACTACACTCCGAAAGCAAGGATGTATTTTATGATCATTAATTCTATTTTGGATGGGAGTTTGTATTGATGAATCTTTTCCCATCAAAGAAATAGCTTTTATTTCTGTCATTTCCAGAAGAAATTGGCCAAGAATCAGTTAATCACATTCTTGCCTTTTTAACTCAAAAAGTTTCCTTTTAAAAAAAAAAAACTCAAAAAAGTTGGAATTCAGTAGATAGTTGTGAGAAATTTTGATGGGTGGAATATTTTGCTGTCATTTTAGTCTACACATGTATATCGATCATTGCTTTCTCATGTAACCTTTGTTTTCCAGTTGGAATATTTTAGAATTCGATTCTGATGCCTTTTATGTAAAGATCTCTGAATCCCGGGATCGGAGCTGGGTTGCGGATGTGGGTAACCTTATCTTGATATTGCACTCATTATTTTAACCGTCTTCTTAGCCGTTTATTTTTCATATTTTACTAAACCTGTTGCTGGTGCAATTCAGAGAAGAGAAACAGATTAACTGAACTGTACAATGGATATCGACTACTTTTTTGAAAAAGAAGTTCTCACCATAGGATTTGGTTTGACTTTTGACTGTTTTATCTATCATGTATGCGTAGGACGGACATGTATTAATAGTTGGGACAAAACTACGTTACAGATTCTGTAAGGTACAGACTGCAGCATCAGCCGTTGGATGTGATTGGATGTGGAGTGAGAAACTAAACAAAAGAAAATCGGATGGTGGGATGACGGGAGATGTTTGTTACAGAATCTGTAACGTAGACAGGTCCTAATAGTTGTTGTTGGTTAAAAAATAAAAATTAAAATAATTTTAAGATTGCGGTTATTTGGATCCACTAAGTTTTTTATTAAATTTACTTTTAAAAATAATTTTTTATGATTAAAATATTTTAAAATTAAATTATAATTATAAATATTAAAATATAATAAGAAATAATTTTTTTTAATTTTTTATACTCATTTTTATATTCGCTCAGTTTTATCAAACTCTAATCATAAAATCTTAATTATATTTGTTAAATTCTAATCAATTAAGAAGTTTTATGGAGGAATCAAACAATCAATATTAACAATAGTTTGAAACACGTATGAAATTCTTTAACTTATATTTGATTTTTGTTTTTTTTTTTCTATTCGAAATTGATAGAGAAATAAATTCAAAATCCACAAGTAAACCCTGCATGCATATGAAAATGATCTTTAACAATCATCGTCGTCGTCAAACCAACCTTTCATGGACGGTGATGAAGGCATCGCCATTGCCTATCGTTATTGCAAACAAATAAGCTGCTGACGACTTCTTTGATTGTGTTTCTTGAGTTCTGCTTTTTCTCTGTTGTGCCGCTCTGTTTTCGTTTTGACAGTCCCAACTGAACGTTTATAGTCTTCAAGTTTGGGTTTCTTTGTAATTCTTCAAAAGAAGTGTTAATTACTGCGTACGTTATTCTGATACTGGCTCAGGAATGGGCGGAGGAGCTTGATGTTTGCTGCAGCGGCTGCATCTGTTTGCTCTTTTGCTGGCATTGGAATTTCAATGGCAGCACGACAGCCAAAAACAGGCACCCTTATATCTTCAGTTAACATTTGCCAAAATTTGTAATTGGGTTAAAAAAAAAGGAGTTTACACTTCAGTCATAATTTGCCAACAAATTCCTACATATCTAACAAACGTAACAATCATATATCCATAATTTTTTTTTTAAAACAATAAGCAGATAATTATTTGCAATCTTCTCTGTTGATTTACATCACTCCCGTGATCCTTTCAAAAGACTGAACATATCGTTAAGTGCAGCATAGCTTTACAAATTGCTTGCATGAAACTTAAAAGGACTATGTGTACATCTCATTTTTCATATGAAGTGGAAGAAACCCAGGCCTGCAATTTAGAAAATACAAGAACAGAAAAAACATGAGCAACTGATATAAACTCAATAACTCATCGATCAACTTTCAGTTTGATCAGTCATATGTTCATGCATTCTTCTTGAACTTTGTGGGCTTAGTGCTGAAATTGTCTATGACTGAAGGGCGGGAGATTTTCTTCTTGTGTGTTGTCTTCACCAGCTTTCCCACAACTTCTCCTCTTGATCGGAGTCTAAACTTCAGTATCCATGGAACTTCACCTCCAGTTGGAGAAGCTTGGGCAAAAGGCAAAAACTTTCTTCAAAAAAAAAAAAAATTATGAAACATTTATCAAGGGTTTATAAATGAATTTAATAGGTTTAATGAGTAAAATCATTATTATTATAAAAATTGGGTCTAATAAGAGTACATTAGGTATTTTAAGTGGGTTTATTGAGTAAAATTTAAAATTTCAAAATTTGAAGGTGAATTTATTTAATAAATAGGTTTAGTGAGTAGTTTGGGAAGTTAAAAGTAGCCATACCCTAATTTTAATTATTGATTTAGTGATCACTAATTGATGGATATTATATTGTTACGGCTAAAGCAAATTTGGTCTCTCCAATTCCAGGAGTACCCGGTCAGCAGTCAGCACAATAACTTGGTGCTCCAAGCCAATAATATAATTCAGCGCCACGTGATCATAATTAAAAAATAAAAATCGAAAGTTAAGCTATAATTTTTGGTGGGATTCTTCACTCATTTTTTGTGCTCTAAACATTTTTAATTTTCAAAACAATCTTTTGCCTCATTCTCCTGCTTTTCATCAGAATCAAATCGTTTTTATCCCCTCCCTCACATTTTTGTTGTTCTTTCTCTAGCCGTCAATTAGAGAGAAGAGAAAGGAGGGATTGAAAACCACTTCGTTCTTGCTCGTTGGTCTTGGATGCCTCTTCATTGTATATTGACGTATTGAGGCAGGTTTTGGTATTCCGTTGATTGAATCTCTCCACGTTCTTTTACCATTTAGCAGCAATTTTTGAAGTATTCGTATTGTTTTCCACCAAAAAGTTGAAAGTTTATTGCATATATTTGTAGCAAGAAGCGTATAGTATTATCACACTTTGGGTTAATTCGCACATGAAAATCCTCTTAAAATGCTAAAAAATCCAAGTGCCGTAACACAAGCAAAAGAACGATAATTACATTTCTTCTGAAGTTCTTTCCTTCTTAAGATGTCAACAAACAACAGAGCGGAGTTTCAACCTGCCACTTAAAAAGAAAAAAAAAATCAGCAAAATATATCCCGTCAGCAACTCAAAATAGATTTTGTAGCAATTCCATCACACAAGCAATCTGAAATAACTGAAAATATAAAATACAACAGTAGTATTTTAGTGTAGTAGCAATACAAATTTTTATGTAGTGCAAAGAAAAAGCCATCTAACTCGACCCTTAAATAAAATACCATTCTCGTCTAAATTCAAGCAAAAAAATATATATTATATCATGCTAAAATTTTCTTAAGCTCAGCGTACGAAGGTCGAAAATTTTTTAGAGTTCAACGTTCTCATAGCTCAAAAGCCAATAAAAGAACAACATATCAAATAATTCGCATAATATTGACTTTAAAAAATTAAAGAAAAATTTTAGGCTTCTGCATCAGACGTCAGCTCCAGCTTCATTCTCCATCGTTATCTTTCTCATTGTTTGAATGATCCATCTTACTCGAATCAATTAACCTGAGCGTGAGTCAAAAACTAAAATGAAATAAGCAGAGAATCAATAAGCCATGGCTTATGGGTCAATTAAAAAAAAAAACAAAAAAAATCCAGACATGCGAAGGCAATAACATATCAAATGGAGTACACTTATTCAGGATCCAGCTACGGTACCGTACCACTGGTTTTGTCTTTTGTGCCAGTAGTATTGTAAAATTTCATTGAACCCCTTTCATTCAATTAAACTTTACCTCATAAATATTAAATTAATTTCTATTGCATCCATATAAACATTATAATTAGCACATTATACTATTTGTTATTTATACATTTTTCTTTTATATTGCATATTTATCACAATACCCCTCTCTTTATCACAAATACCAGCTAACCCGACCCGAATTTCGTTTCCATTTCCGTCCACGCCACCGGCCGAGGTTGGTACCGATCGGAAGATCGTGTGACGCCGATCATCTCCACGCCATCCTTGTCACAAAAATAACTGGTTCAACCCGACCCAGATTTTATTTCCGTTTTCAGCAACTCCACCGGCCAAGGTTGGTACCAATCGGAAGCTTGTGCGACGCCGATCATCTCCATGCCATCCTTGTCGCCGTAAAGCATTCAGAAAGCTGTCGATCGAAGTCGTGAAAAGTCACAGAATCCCCGCTTCAATTCGTCGCAGTTTCTCCGGTTTCTGGTGACGCCACCACTTGGGTTTTGTTCTCCACAGTTTCCTCTGTCTTTTCTGACCAACCACAGCTATCGGAGGAGGCGATTTGCCGTTGATCGACCTTTGAAGGATTCACGGGTTTAGGAGAAATGAACTTAATATTTGTGAAGCAAAATTAAAATAAGAATAAGTGAAATGCCTTCATGATATTTTACACAAAAAAAAGACAAAAACGGTGGCATGGTGCCACCGTTGCACGATAGGCGAGTCCGTCTTATTCCATGCAAGTCAACTCAATGGTGTTGACTTACAAACGTAATGAGGTTGAAGGCAAGTTGCAGGCGTGACGTCGGTCCGCGAGACAGCCACTTCCGGTGGATTGGCAACGATCTAGTGCCAATTCAGAGAATTCAATTTCAGGTCGTCGAAAAGAAAAGAACGTTAAAGAATAATTTGCCGAGGTTAAAATGTAATTAATTTTTAAATGTCAACTTTTTTTTATAACTTTTGTGGGTAAAAACGAGGAAGAATCCCACAAAAAATTTAGCTTAACTTTTAATTGTAAAACTTTTTTAAATGCTGGCACCACATGGCATGGCATTAAATTATTGGCTTAGAGCACCAATTCACTGTGCTGATCTGTAGCTCCTGGAGCATAGAAGACTTTCTCCTTGGCTGTCCTAGACGACTAGCATTAAACAGTGGGAGAAAAAAAAAAAAAACTTATATGGACTAACATGTTGAGTTAGGTGCACAAACTAATGATATTTTGTCATATAGTAAAGTAGTAGGTTACATACATTGTAGTATTTATTAGTATTTTTAATATTAAATTTAATATATTCCACTTTGAGTAAGAACCCATTATTCTAACATGTGATAAAACACACTGTGTCTATGAGAATGGGACAGTCCCACTTTAATTCTAATTGCTTTCAAATCTTAACGACCATGGCCCCTTCGCATTTTGCATTATAAACCAACCTATCCTATTAGGATATTGTAGTTTTGAAAAAAAAATTTGAAAAATAAGGCAGAGAGGTAGGTATTGGATAAAGTTTAACTTGCTAATTTTCCTTCCAATGCAAGTGGCTAACTAGAGAAAGTTTATTGAAAGCCACTTAATCGAGGCAGGCTAGTGGGGGTTGTAGCTTGAAAAAGAAATGTTTGTTTATCAACGATAAATTAATATGTGAAATGTGCATGCACTTCATTTGCAGCCACCGGGAAACATCCGCCAGCTACAGTATTGAGTGACGTGTGTTCCAAAAATGCTCAAAATTTTTGAGTTTCGCCATAACTGAGAAATTTCTGCTTTCCCTCTTCAAACAAGGAATGCGGCTTATTGAGTTAATCATGTCGTTATTTTCTTGTTAAGTCTTTATTCACCATGGTTGCCTGCGGAGTGCTTTCTGTTAGCATAATATTGATATATAAATAAATTTTCTAATTAATTGTTAAACGGGTCGTATCTTGCACAACCGATTCTTTCTCCCATTTAATTTGTCTTACTGAAACTGAACATTGGTTTCCTTATCGATCATACAACTGTTGAGTGTTGAATTTTACCCCCACAACCCATCTCCTTACATAAAATTAATCTTGTTTGATTTGACAAGTAGTTAAGTGCATGTACTTGATAGTAATGGTGTGCCATGTTTGCAGTTTAGTTTCATTGCATATAAGGTAAGGTCTCAGCTTGGGGAATTCACAGTAATGATGAGTTGACATGATATATGTCTTCACTCTGCACACTGTATTTGAAAATTCTTTGGTTCAAATGTTCCATCATTACATAAAGAATTGAATGTTTCCCATATGGGATTGTGACTGAAACCGGAAAAAAGCTTCAAACATTTAGAAATAAGCTCGTGCCTTTTAGTTTTTCACATCTGGGAAATGAGGAGGAGGCCTGAATTAATATGCTTTGCAGCTTTAGTCAATCTTGTAACACTTCCTTTCCCTAGTGGGATTCCTGCTTTATCCTTATCAACTTTCTTTTATTTCACAACTAGATATAAATTTAATAGGCAAATTTCAGAGGATGAAGATCTCTCTAACAATAAGACCTTCCGTGATACTTCTCATTTTTACACCTACTAAATTACGCAGCTCCTGCTTTATGATTTACAGGTTTCGCAGAAACATGGTAATTGCAAGATGGCCGACATGTGGCATTTTTGCTGTTGTTCCACTAGCTAGCAGCCAGCAGGATGATTTTCCAAGTGCCGTCCCCATTACTTTCACCACTTATGACACGACTCCTCATTTTTGAATCGTGAGACCAATTGCACTGTTTCCTCCTGCTAAAACAATGCTCAGATATGTGGTTTTGAGGTTTTCTAGCAGCATTCACATACATGGTGAAGTCAAGTTATTAATTTTCATCACCAGAATCCTTATCAATCATTCCCTTTGTACACTTTTGCAGACTTTTTAGACCACAAAGACCTTAGAGTGAAATCCAAAAGACTGTAGAGTTATGTTAAGTGTCGTGATATTATCAACAGCAAGCTCTATTAAAGATATGCCTCGAAGTGTAATTAAAAAGTAAAAAGTAGCCTTCTGTAGCAACCCCTGACTCGTCCTGATTCCTCTTTACAGCTTTAATCTTAATCAAATGATATTAGTATATAATCTTGTTGCATTAGTCAATCTTAGCACTCTGTGTGGCTCATAAATATGGTTTTAAATTCCTTTAGGATTTGTCCAGAAGAAAAGAAGGAAGATATAGATTGGATGAGCAATGAGAATTGGGGTGGCTGATGGTAGGGCCCATTGATAAATCAAATCAAAATGAAATGAAATGAGAAATCAATCAATCAGCTAACCCACCCACCATAAGCACAATAACTCAATCTAATCCCCTCTTATGGCCTCATTTTATATTTTTATTCCACATATTAAGATAGTTAAATGCTTGATGACAGCATGCCTACTTGGAATTCTTCTCCTAAAGCAAAAAAAGGAAGTGGGAACTGGGAATTTGGTTAGCATGAGAGATCTGTTGGTGGAAGAAAGTCTACCAATGGAAGATCAAGATCTTGGCTATAGACGATGGAATAAACAACGCAATCTAATAGTTTCCAATATGTCCTCAAAGTTACAAGTTTGTGGGGTCATTTTAGAACAACTGTCCAAAACAAATGCTTGCCTTATGTATACAATAATGTTAGTTGACGACTTGATTCACCAGAAAACATATGCTTTTGGGTATAAAATAATAGGCTTGCCTGCTCTAAGAAGATATGCCCAGATCTTCTTGAAGACCATTATAAGTATATATGCTTACATCATTACCCACTTCTATTATTCCCTTGTTTAGCAACTACTCTCCCTTATTATTATATTAGCTTTTGTAAAACATGGTCAAGATTTGATATATTAAGCCCATTTATAAAAGAACAAAAAGTGAAAAAAAAAAAAATGTGGGTGGAGGGATAATTGCAGAGAAGCCTCATTTGGTGCTGAATAATCACATTTCTACAGGTTTCAACATTGTATATACATTAGTGGATGGGACTGGGCACCCACTGCAATTAAATTTTACGTTTTAAATTAACATATTATATATGATAAGGTTGGATAAAGGACAATACATGAATCCACTGACTGATTTGTTAGTTTAATTAGTAAAATATCTTAGATATGCATTTAAGTACAGTGGAAGATTTGTTATGTTAATTTCAAAGTATAGCTTATAATAGCCCCTCTTCTTTCAGGTGATTGCATTTGCATCATTGCATCCCAGCTTTCTTAGCTTTGACTTTTGTAAATTATTAGTTATTATAATTGATAAAACTAAATAACTTTCATCCTCTCCTTAAGCATGGAATATATGTTATTAATCACCAAGTGGTACCATAATAGCATATATTTAATGAATATTATAATTGCTTCCAGACCATTATTCCTCATTAACAAAGCACACTGAATCCTCTTTGATGGAGAAAGCTTGAGGTGTTTCCACTGCAAATTTGAAAAAAAGTTATTAAAAAATCAATATTGCATGAGACGGCTTCTGTGATCTGACTTTTCTTTTTCTCTCTTTTTTTTATTGAACCTTAGTACGATTAAAATGCTGTTCATGATTATAAAACTATCCCCTATTTTAGATGCAATGCATTCTTGGAAGCCATAGAGTGTTTACTATAAAAGGAACACAAGCCAAACAACTCAATACTCAGCATCATCTGTGTCTTAACGTATAGGCCCTTTTATCACTGGCTACAAAAACAATATCATTCTTTGGGGAAAAAAAAAATCATCACATTTGAAGAGACATGGAAAAGGAGATGACTACTGTTTTTTCTCATACTTCAGATGGAGAAAATGCCTCTTCAGCCGGTTCCTGTGTTGAAAAGAAGCTCAGATTATTTGGGTTTGAGCTGAATCCATGCAACAACAACAACACCAACGACGAGACATGCCGCCTGAAAGGTTCTGCAGAAGGAGATGAAAGTGTCAACTCCTCAAACACTGCATCTTCTGGAAGTGAGAAACCTAGCAGCAGCAGGGATAAAAGCAGCCCCCCAACTGGTGAATCTGACTACAAAAAATTCGAGTGTCAGTATTGTTTCAAGGAGTTTGCAAACTCACAGGCATTGGGGGGTCACCAAAATGCCCATAAAAAGGAGAGAATGAAGAAGAAAAGATTGCAGCTTCAAGCCAGAAAGGCCAGCCTCAACTCTTACTTACAACCTTATCAAAACATGTACAACCTCAGTTTCAATAATACTTACCATGGCTCCAATACTGCATCTACATGGTTCTATGATCCTTCATGCTACCCTTGTGATAATCAATTCACTCTTTATGAAGAATCTCAAATTAGCTTCAATCCATACGATCAAGATCCTCGTGTATCAAAATGGTGTAGTACTGCTACCATACCAACTCAAACTCCATTTCATCAGCAAGATTCTACCCCCAGTATGTTCACTCGGACCGACAGATCCGGAGACCACACGCCTGCACTCATCATCAAGCCCTCTCCTTTGTCTGCCGCGGCTTCTAAGCAAAGCTGTAAATCTTTGGATCTTCAGTTAGGTCTCAGCTTGGAAGGCGGCGTATGAAGTACTATCTATACCATACGACCCCAGCTACTCCAACATTGTAAATCCAGCGTTTGCTCGCTGTAACTCACCCAAGGAAAAAAAAAAAAATGATCGGTGATATTGTAAGATTCATGCAATTACGTACGTTCATCAAGTTCAATCTGAAATTATTATGAATGTCACACAAACACATGCTATCGATCACGTTTGCATCCATTTCAAGATACGGCAATTCCTTGAACTTAAGACAGTTCAAAACAATACGGGAGCTACAGTATTTTCTTCATTTATTTTAGTTGACAAAAATTCGTCTCGGTGGTGCATATAATTGATTGAGAATCGATTGTTTTTCTCATGGGCGCCGCCCCCCCCCCCCCCCCCTTTTTTTTTTTAATAAATTTTATCATCAGGTACATACGTATATATATACACATACACAAATACATACATACATATATATATATATACACACACATACTTGTGTCCATGTGTCGACCTTTAATTCAACTTCTTGGCGACGCACTGCTATCTATATAAAAATTAAAATAAAATTTTAAAGACGATCAACCTCGAAATTTTTCAAGACAAAGTTACCAGGTTCACATTTTTGACCGATTATTAAAAGTCCTAAAAAAAAAAAAAAAAAGATGAACCCGGCTGACCAGCTGTAATTAAGCATTATAATATTATTCGATAATAAATAAACTTCCACAGAGAAGATCTCAAATCTAGCCACATTATCAACAAGTTATTATCAGAAACTAATAAATATTGCGGCAGCTCTCACTGTACACAACAACTGATTATTATTTTTTAAAATATTTTTTTAAGTATTGAAATATTTGATTGAATAGCTTTGTGGATACAAATATATACTTATTTGAATGATTCTTCGAGGTCAAGTTTGGTTGATTGCTAATAATAATATCGGTTGTGATTTATTTAATTCGCAGTGACGTAGAGTTTAAGATTAGGTTCGTTCATAGCAATAATTGGTGGAAGTTCGGAACTAAAATTTTTTTCTATCAAAATTTGAAACGTGCACAAATTTCTTAACAATAATAAAAACTTAAGCCCTTTGTTCCTTACAAGCATTGTATTTGATTCATTGCAATCAAGCATTTCTAGTGGAGATAATTGGTCTCCTTTCGCTCAATAAAAATATGTCACGCATTTAAAATATTCAAGTGGATAAATAAAAGATAAATCGGTACGTCACATTTAAAATTGTATAGTGCTTATTTTGAGCTTGTTAGTTGGACTGATTAATAAATCACATTTTTAAATATCCAACTGGTCATTGCCGCCAAGGTTCTTTGAATTATGTACAAACCCTAACGAATTATTAATGAAATGGACTCGTTATTCCAATTAAATTTTTTTTAAAATATTGGGTTAACGTATTATGGGATACATGCATTCCAAGTACGCCATTAATAACAATAATTGTAAATCTTTACATAGAATAATAAATATATGTGCTTTCATCTTTGATAATTCAGCGCATGTAGATGGAATATATTAGTGAAATTTAAAGATTTTGTTTTAGATTCTTGGGGCCCAGGCGGTTGAATGTGTGTTGGCTGGAACAAAATAAAATAAAACAAAACAATAGATGTATGATATAATAAAGAAACAGCTAAAATAACTTATGTGACAAGTTAACAAGAACTATTCTAATAAAAAAATTATTAAGTTAGATAAGTAGATTGACGTGGGTACAATAGAATTGTAATCGTTATTCTAGAAGTTAGGCATAACACGGTATTAGCGTTTTCACTGAATAAATCAAAATGCGAATATTAAAAGGCCATTGGGTCTCCGATGTTCAACTATTTTAATAATAATGTAATAAATAAGAAGATCGATTTGTGAACAACCACTTTTATAGTATTAGTAGTATATATATTGCGTAAGACATCAAGAGAAAATTGGCGCAAAAGAGAATCCTTTCCTCTACTGATAGAGCACATAATAGATTATAGCTTCATTTAGATTTTGAGATAACTCATTAGCTCTTTCAGCTCATCCTCCATCTCATAGTTGGCTATATCAACGAAAATGATGATAATTCCTCTATATAAAAGTTGATCTAGGCCAATAACTTTTCATATATGAGTTTTGAGGTTTTAGATCTATAAATAAATAATTTATTTATCAGGGAATATAGACATATAAAAAGTAACCTTCGTAAATCTAGATTTGGGTGGAAAAAAACTATTATATATATATATATATATAGAGAGAGAGAGAGAGAGAGAGAGAGCAAAGTTTCAATGATCTTATAGTGCATGCGTCAGAGTTCAATATTACAAAGGGTTCAATTGGAATTGTTTTTAAGAGATTTAAAAGTGATTTTATAAAGATAAAAGCTAATTTTTGTGTTTGATAAATTTTTTTTAAAAACGACTTTGGACAGAATCACCTCATCATATAGAATTTGATTTTGAAAATCACTTTTATACTTAATATGATTCTATATATATTCTCAAATATATTATAAAAATTTAAAATTATCCTTAGTTAGAGACTTGTTGATATAAATTAACAAACTTCATCTCTACTTAAAAACTTTCGTAGAATGAGGAATCAAAATGTTTTAAATTATATACCAAATGTTCTGGTAAATGATTTGTCATTCATTCAGTGATTAATAATTTTTGAAAATTTTTAGGGGAATTAATTATATTACGCTACCATTCAATTGATAAACATTATATCATTGAAAATGGAATTGTCACATTAGATAAGAAGGTATTTTGAGACTCTTCTGAGGTATTGACTCGGCTGGTTGGATCAACAGCAATATTCTAACTGGGCTTGCTGTCATGTCATTGCATTAAAGTTCTGGGCTGGTTTGGATCAACAGCAACACCCACTCAGATTGATTCTGAAAACACTTGACCTACATCTGAGTACCCCCTTTTCTCATATGAAAATGAAATGATCTTTCATTGCATAATTGCATTGAAGTTCTCAAAATCCAAACGAGGGGTACATTTAGCATTACACCATAATTTTAGTTTTAGCTCAAAACACGAGGCTTAAGCCTTTATTATGTATATACACACAAATAATGATAATAAAGGTGTTAAATCTTTGTCTTCGGTAAGAGACAAATTAAAGAATTTGAGTTCACACTTTTTGTTAGGTAAAAAGTCAGCCTCCCCCCGGCAATATTGATGGTGAAATTATTGTCACTTCTCCTCGGAATCAATAATTGAATCAAATAATTACAGACGTCTCCCTTACAACTCCATTACATTCCACGCTTTCATTGTTGTTCACAGGATTTTGTCAATAATGGCTAACCATTACATAATTGCGTCTTCTTAATTCTTAAATAAGAAACGCTCGACAGTAGTGAGCTTCACTTGAACCGCATTTCAATTCTCGGCGCATGATTCTGCGCGTGGTGCGGCTGGAAACATATCATTTCCGAAATATATATCTCTGTCAGATGGGGACCTCGGACTTAGTTTGAAAGATAATCATGCCCGCTGGCTCTCTAAGAATCTTCTTACCAAAATGTACATGACTTCGCCTGAGATGTAACATTATAATAACAATAATAATGCGTGTGGATAAATTAGCGAGGCGGATTCACTTTCCTCATAACAGAAGAAAAAGGCAGAAAGACAACGATCGCATTGTATTTTAATAGTTCTAGTGGGTTCAGTGAACAGCCCTAAAGATAGGAACTAGGAATTAATTATTTGAAAACTAGTCAATGATGGCTCAGAAAAAAAAATCTTGACATGACATTGGTCTCTTTTGGATAATTATAAGCAGGATAACATTATTGTAGTCCGTAGAAGGTAAAAATCACATTCGTCCAACCAAATTCCAAAGCAGTTGCAATGAATCATCAAAACGACAAAAGAAAAAAAAAATGAGGGGGGTTAATCACAAAACAACTATTATGGCACGCAAAGGATTCAGGAACATGCGATACTAAAGAAAGGGCAGCTATAACCACTAGGGCCTGGTTTAATGGTTAGAGTCCGCACAGAAGATTAAAATATGAGCGATGTTGTATAAGATTTGATGTAAATTAGTCTCAGTAATTATAAATTTGTAAATATTCTGAATAATAATCTCTTAAAAAAAGAAGAAGAAAGGGCAGCTATTTATAACTTAAAAGTGGAGCTTTTTGGCCATTGCCATTGCCAGCCAATTGTGACAAATCATTTTGCCATTGGACTTCTTCTTCTCCAGATGATTAGGAAAGTGCCGCAAATATTATGTCACATGCCAACAACAGTGAGTTAAAAGTTCACACAAACGTCACAACACAACGCCTGAATTCGATCGTATCGGCGGGCATACACTATCAAAATTTTGCTTTGTTACCTACAGACTACAGTTGGTTGATAGTATTTAATAAAATTTCAATTTTAATTTGTTATGGGAATTCTTGTTGTGTTAATGTTTCGCTTTCGTGGGAATCGTCTTTTTCTCGTGGGCTCATTTAATATCAGTTCGGGAGGGATCGCTCTGTAAGTAATTAATTAATTAATTATTATTATTATTATTAATTATAAATGAAATTTCATTGCAGTGTTTTGACAGCATTTATTTCATTAGCTTTTAAATTATTTTTTAGTCCATTTAGTACCATGATATTAAAAATTGGCAATCGAAATCACTGTCTAACCTACAACAGCTATTTAGTATTTATAAAGAACCTTCGCCATGTTTGGAATTAACAACGCCGCATACGTAATAATCTGGATAAGAAAATGATCATAATTGCTTTAAAAGGAAGAAAATCATTTGCTGTACTTTAAAAAAAAAAAAAAAAAAAGGGATGGAAATTAGTGATCATCTAATCAACGTTTAATTGTAAAGTTTCTACTCAAAGTCTGCCCCATTAACTGCGATATAAATGAATTACTTTTTCAGCTTTGATTACGGCAATCAAATCTCCCACACTCTCCCGTCATTTAAATTAAAGCCACCCACCTCTTTCAAACGGTGCGTATTATCCATCGTGACTTCATGCGGCCCAAAACCCTCGCACGCGCACACTCACGTGCCGACATCTGATACCCGTGCGCATTACACACGCTGCGTATTTTACCGAATACAGTAATTTTTTAAAAAAATTTAACAGTAAGAAATAACGAAATCACAGCTAATTTGTAAAATCCCCTCCATTTTCTCGTTCTCCAGTCGCTTTTGTCCTCTTCAGCAACAGCTTGGATGTTCCATCAAGTCTAGTCTAGGGTTTCCTTATTCTTTTCTCACCAGTCTGTTATTTTTCCGAGAAAAGATTAAGAAAAAAAAATGCGAGAGAATTTGGGAGGAACAATTGTTTGTTTTTCGTTTTCGTCTAAAAAAAATTTTCTGTCTCGGTAGTGGTTTCTAGGGCCTTTGAGTGGAGTTTTTTCACGTTCTTTTATTGAAAATGCCGGCTCAACGATCCAAGTCCGAGAGAAGCGATGCGGGAAAGCAGCTCCGGCGGGACCCCTACGAGGTTCTCGGCGTCTCCAGGAACTGTACGGATCAAGAAATCAAGAGCGCCTACAGGAAAATGGCTCTAAAGTATGTCTTTTTTTTTTAAAAGGTTTTTTTCTTCTTTGTGGCGTTTTCATCGTGTAATTCATTTGCTACCGTGAAGTTCTTTGTTTAAGTATTTTATTCAAAATAAATTGTTTTATTGTTATTGTTAATATATGATTTGAATTTGCTCGTGTTAATGTAGACATTGCGATGGTAAATACTAAATAATATGAATATATCAGAGTAAGAAGAAGAATTAAAATGAGCTAGATTTTGAAGTGACATAGTGTAGCTCGAAGTTGAGGCGGAACTTTGTCGCCTATGTTGGTGGTTGGGAAGTTTACAGTCTGTTGGTGATTGCTTAGGTCAAAGTTATGGGCTTAACATAGTCATTACCTCGGTCCCTTGTCTCATGGCAGAATGCAGATCCCGCTAATTTGCTATCTGAATGGAGAAGATTAAGGAAACTAGTTATGAGAAACAATGGCACTTCATCGAGTGAGATATATAGATAGCTCAAGGATACTTGCTATTAGTGTTGCTGGTCTTTTGTAGTTTTAATGACGACATCTCTAACCTGTATAATAATCGAGATAGAGTAAAAGTCTGAAGGTGCAACTTTGATTTACTGATTTTGTCATTCAAACCAGCTTTGCATTGCATTTTAACTTTGAAAAGGAGCAATGTGTTCTGTTAATGTGGTCGTTTTATACTTTAGTCTCGTGTAGTGTGGTCGAGGTGCCTCAGTTCTAGGATGATTATCTTAAATTTTCTCTTCAATGAGCACCACCATGGAAGTCATGATATTTGAGCTGGAAATGGCTAGTTCTTTATGCACAAGGTGGTTTTTAATGCTGGAACTGTCAAGAAAAGTTGTACTTAAAAAATTAATTGGAGAATGCTAGTGTGAAAATTGATTTCAATATGATCATATTAGTATACTGGTTCTTGTTCAGAGGAGCTCTGCCAGATCAAATGTTGTGACTGCATTATTATGGATCATGGACATTGAAACCACATTGAGAAAAGCTTGGAAAATCAGAAGTCTTGACTACATTTTTTATTGATGACAAAAGATACTGGATTATGAACTAAGAACCTGGTAAGACAAAGGCAGCCTTTACAAAAATAAGTTGCAGAGAATGGTGCTTTAAAACTTTCTTATCAATTGGAAAAAAAAAAAAATGTGGTACTTTCAAACAGAGCCCATTAGAAAGTGACATACTACACAGAAATATATCACATTTTACCTTAAAAGTAGTGCTCAGTGATCTTTGTTTTTCCAAGAAGCTGTAACTTTGTAAAAATAATGTGTATAGTCTCTATTAGTTAATCACATACTGCATAAAAACTATAAAGAAATGATAAAAAAAATAATGTGTATAGTCTCTATTAGTTAATCACATACTGTAGTAACTTTTTAGCATATGCATTTTCTTTTGGGGGGGCGCTAGTCTGGGGGGCTAGCCTTGATAGGTACCTGTCCGTAAAAAGGCATGTTGGACACACTCCTCATACCATCCATAGAGATGTCATATTTGTTCGACATTTAAGCTCCAGTCATTTTGAATTGTTCGGTCAAGACAGCAATCATTAGCCCTTCTTGATATTTCCTTTGATGCTTTTCTGGCTTTTTAGTTCCAATTTCATTGTAAGGCGTGGTGTATTGATTGTAAATGACATGACAAGATGCATTTATTATTTACTGTTTTATTTTCTTCCACATAGTATTTTTTTGTTTCTTCCATTTATTTGATGATATATATTATTGTAAATGCTAACATATAACTGTTATAGGTACCATCCTGATAAGAATGCAAATGACCCTGTAGCAGCTGATATTTTTAAGGAGGTTACATTTTCCTATAATATCTTGTCAGATCCTGACAAAAGACGACAGTATGACACCGCTGGTTTTGAGGTGAGATGAACACAAGGGGCTAATTTGTGATTTTATTTTTAATGATTTCATCAACTATTTCAATCATACATTTGGATACGTGGGTTAGCATGAAATCAGTTGTGGATGTGATGATAATTTTCCATAGGCTGTTGAATCAGAAAGTCAAGAATTGGAGCTAGATCTTTCTAGTTTGGGAGCTGTGAACACCATGTTTGCTGCACTTTTTAGGTATATTCTTTGTGAATATTTTCTTCTATTCTTTAGAACTTTTCTGCAACTTGTGAAATCATTCCAATGATTTGAGTGGAATGGCTTTTTCAAAATAGTAAACTTGGTGTGCCAATCAAGACCACTGTATCGGCTACTGTCTTGGAGGAGGCACTTAATGGCATGGTAACTGTTCGTCCACTACTGCTTGATCAACATATAACCAGGAAGGTAGGCATTCTTATTTCTTAGCTGCTACTGCTGTTAAGTTGTGTACTGATTGAATTGTTTTGCATCTGAACAGGTTGAAAAGCAATGTGCTCATTTCTATTCTGTTACAATAACAGAAGAGGAAGCACGGGCTGGATTCGTGTGCCGAGTGCAATCATCTGACAAAAGCAAATTCAAGGTTTATAAGAATTCTGTCTCTATTCCTCTGGGAACTATACACTCGTTTTCATCTTCTACACTGCTTTTCAGTTCTTTTTGAACGCAAGGCTTGACAAGCTAATAATAATTGTTCTTTAAACTAAATTCAAACTAGTGTGCTTTGTTTATTTTATATTTGTAGCGTTTGTAAAATCAAATAATAACAGGGATAAGGAACTTTGGATACACCACGTGTAACTTTTAGTTATAGTTAAACTTTAGTAGAACCATCTTTCGATTGAGTAGCAAGAGAAAGTATGTGCAGCCTGGGTAACTTCTTTTCACAACTCATATAGACCTTATTTTTTTAAAAAAAATTAAAAAAGCAAGTGGTATTTTGGCGCTCATAAACTTTTGGAATATTGTTGTTATCACTTTATTAATACTAATTGTCTATTTTCTGAATTACTTAATGCATTATTAGTCAAAGGCTGATCATTTCTGTGAAGAGCTAATTGCACATATGCTAGCATGCTTCTTTCTTTGGTTGACCACAAAGGACTGTTGTATCCATATCCTCTTGAGTATAAAAATCTTTCATATGGAATCAGGAATTGGTGAAATTTCAGTCCTACTTGTTTATTGTCTGATTTCTTATGTGCTATATTGTAAAATTTATATTTTATTTCATCTTTTCTCCTAAAGCAGGTGTTCTAACTCATTGGCTTTGTGCAGTTATTGTACTTTGATCGGGAAGGGACTGGTGGACTGAGCCTTGCACTTCAGGTATTGAGCAGGTTTCTTTTCCTTTTTTTAATCTCCTTTTGTGAAGTATAGATAACATACACACTCCTTTTATATATTTTTTCCCTCTCTGTAACATTGCGCTCACATTGTTTATGATGATTTCTTTCTGGTGTAGGAGGATTGCACAAAAACTGGAAAGGTTACGTCTGCTGGCATGTATTTTCTTGGTTTCCCAGTTTACCGGTTGGATCAAACAGCCACCTCGGTGAGTTGATTGTGTTGTAAATAAATCTTAATTTATTTTCATCTCCACGTTTATGTTTTACTATTTCTCTCGGTTTGGAATTATTGTGGCTCTAGATGGCTGCTGCAAAAGATCCAGATGCTGCCTTCTTTAAAAAACTGGATGGGTTTCAGCCCTGTGAAATAACTGAATTGAAGGCTGGCACCCATGTGTTTGCTGTTTATGGTCAGTTCCTTAGCTTTTCTGTTCAGTTAGATTTCTTTTCCAAATAATGCATTTGGTGAAACCTTACCAACTGCCTTTTTATTCTGTCACATATCTTTTAGGTGACAATTTTTTTAAAAGTGCAAGCTACATGATAGAAGCCCTTTGTGCTGCCCCTTTTACAGAAGAAAAAGAGAATCTTAGAGCTGTAGAAGCTGAAATTCTGTCTAAAAGAGCGGAACTATCAAAGTTTGAGAGTGAATACAGAGAGGTGGAAACTTTGACACATCCAGTGCATATCCAATATTAAATCTTTATTTTAGTTATTCACTTGGAAATATTGACAGGTCCTGGCACAATTTACAGAGATGACCAGTAGATATGCACAAGAAATGCAAGCAGTAAGATTAACTTTGCGGAAACCTTGTGCCTGAACATCTTTTGAGAATTAGATTCATACATTTGTAGTTGCTTAAATGCAATTTGCTTTGTAGATTGATGAGCTTCTAAAGCAGAGAAATGAAATTCATGCCTCGTACACAACTGCCCCGCCAATGAAGCGGAGTGCGAGTAAGAATAGAAGTCGAGGCTCCCCCAAGGAGACTAAAGAAGAAGGCCAAGTGAGAGATAAGAAACCTACAATGAGGGATAGACCGAAGAAGAAGAAGTGGTTCAATATCCACCTAAAAGCTGACAAGCGAAACAAATGCTAAAACAGGGTATGATTGTCATGTAAGCTTTCCTAAACTTGTTTCTATTTTAAATTTAATAGTAATTGAAGTAGGCTTTCACTTGTACTGTGCTAATTTAAAATAGTGTCGGACTCTACCACCCTTAGATGAAAACTTGCGCAATCATCCTATGTTTCGATGATTTGGCATCTGTATGAGCAAAGAAAGAGACTAAACGATTCCTACTTCAGCATACACTAGTCGATGACAAAGTGACGGCAAAAGTTGTGCTGATGGTGCAGTTTCTTGGGCATGTAAAGGATGAGAACAGCTCATTGTTATTGTAAAATTCCTTCGTTTTGTGTTGCCCAGGTCATTCTCTTGTTAACTTTTTCCCCTCAATTTTTAGGAGCGTTCATGTAAATGCATAAATGATTATTGAAGATTCTTCCTGTTACCTCTTTGCAAGGACTGTTTGATTTTAAAAGAAAAAAGAAAATTGAAAAATTAGTCCGCTTCAGGGGCATTCCACGTTTTGACCACCGTATGTTCATGTTAGTTTGCTGAGAGATCACCGTGATGCCTTATCATTTGTTTTCCATTTTTGGTGTTCGCATCACTATTTGCTTTGTGTATCTAGGCTCGTCTGTCTAAGTAACATTTGCGAGCGGTGGGGGTGGGGAAGTCACTTTTACCTGGAGAAAACCTGAAACATAGTACACCATAACTTTTTTTGTTTCCCTCTTTTTGAGGGTAGTTCACCATAATGTTCATTTTCTAAGGACATGGACGTCAACTTGCGACGCAGCACTCGACACTAATACTAAATAAAATCCCCAGCTACCCTATCATTCACCATTCAATTTTGTCCTTTTACAGATCCCCTAAATAACGATCTTTTGCCACTTGATGAGCATTCAAATTTGTAAACTCGTGGCATCTATGCCTCACCTCTCCATCATTTCCTTGCTTAAGATTATAAACACCGAGCTTCTCCATTGCGTTAGCAAACGCTTGAAAGAATGCTGTCTCATTGGCCGCATACAAATCCACAAACGGCTTAGTCCTACCGTCCACGGCTATATCTTGATCAGTTTGCAACAATCCCAACCCATGTTTCAGATTCTTGTAATACATGTTATCAAATTTTCCCGGCGTGAACACGTCAATAAATGCCGACATCTCAGGCTGCTTAGTGTAATTCTCACAAAGTTTCCGCAAACGATCGGCGTATTGAGGATTCATGGCAGGGTCAGATTGTGAAGTCTTGCTGAAGTTGAATATTCTGTCAGCAAACTCTTTGCAATGGGCGAATCCTATAGTGTGTCCACCAACAAGAGCAACCATTTCTTGCACTGAAAGCCCTTTAGAGCCGAAGACATCAATAATTTGAGATAACGAAAGATTAGTGGTAGGGATATTGCCTTGAACGTGAGAAGCATCAGAAACAATGCTATCTTTACGTCCCAAAAGGACTTTATAATGGGGGCCACCCACCATAACAAGAAGGTTACGCGTTGCCACAGAAATGATATCAGAACATGAGACAACGCCGGGACATTGTAGCTCAAGGGCTGTTTTTGCACGTGTTACTAGGTCAAACGCATCCCCCGGGAGGGGGAGGTTGACGTCGGCATCTCGCTCGGACTTATGGAAGGCGTTGGAGGTGATGAGGACGGATGCATCACAGCCGTCGACTAAGCAGTCATGGAGGAAGAGGCGGAGGACGCCGGCGGCTGTCGCGGGGGCAGAGAGTTGCTTGTCCGTAATGACTTGTTGCATTATTAGTGGGAACTGAGGGCATGTGCTGTTGTAGTAGTTAAGAGCAAGTTGGGATTGTGTGCGTTGAATAATTGTCAAGAAGGAACACGAGATCAGAACGATGGAAATGGAAGAGAATTGAGCCATCGTTTGGTATGATAATTGAAGAGAGCAAAAAACAAATGTGATGGGGAAATTAACGTTCATTTTCTTTTTCTTTAATTTCTTATATATTGTAGATTTTGTGGAAGAGAGAGTTTAAAGGATTACTTCCTAGTTGGTTCGCTCATACATACATGGTTTAGCTAGCGGTGACTGATTAAGGGGCTTGATGTGCCTATTTTAATTTGGTCAATAATATCCTTGTGGGGTGGCGAATTATTTAGAGGATTAATGGAAATATAGAAAACTTGAAATAGAACGATGCATCTTAAAATTATTTTTAATCGTATTCTAAAAATAATCGGTTATGAAGAAAATTAATTAAATGTTTGGTGAAATTGATTTTTAAAAGTACTATAAGTTTTAAAAACAGTCGTATGAATTTGATAAATGTTACTGTTGAAATGTTGTAAGAAAATTTATTTACACATTTATAAACATGTATATATAATAATTGATAATTAAAATAATTTTTTTATTCCATAAATTTTATTTTTTTTTATTTTACCATCTCAATAGAATTAGTAACAATAATAATCTTTTTAAATTTAATAATTTTATTTCCTAGCTAAACGAGGATAATTTTATATTTTAATAATATATGTGAGGATATATATGAACTTGTATTCATTATAAATTTGATTTTTAAAATCAAATTTTAAAAAATTACACATTCTTTACTTTTCAAAATTTATGATAGGATTGACGATTTTATTAAAAGTATTTTTTTAAAAAAAAATTACTAAACATAAAAATTAATTTTTAACATTTTAAAATTACTTTTAAACCTCTTAAAAACAATTCCAAATTATCCTAAATGAATGCGTGTATGTTCGCTCTGGTGCACACACAAGAAGTGAATAAATTTGCAACAGCATACGCTTTCGGCAATTTTATCCATGTAGGTGTTGTGATTAATTGTTGACATCGAAATTGACCGCCTCGGCGTCCTGTGGACTCGTGCTGCAAATATTACGATACACGAAATGTCACGTTACCAGCTGGTTGTGATTTTTAAACACGATATAATTTGTATAACATCATGTCATATGTCACATTAATTTATACTCCAACTTCTTAAATTATGATATTATTATTTAATTAGCTATATGGTATTGAATGATGTATGCGTTAGTTCTATTATTTTAATTTAGTCCAAATTCAGATGGCTTTTTACACAGTAATTGATTCGATCCAAGACTCTTTCTTCGAAGAAAAACAAAATGTTAGTAATTTGATCAAATATGGACTTTTAGCAAATTGACTATTATTATTTATTAAGACACTTTTTTTTTTTTTGTTGCAAATTTAAGTAATTGGATAAGTAACACATATTGTTTTAACTGAATTTAATTAATTGATATGTGGTTTGGTTTCAATATTTTAATTTACTCCAAATCTAGAAATGGATTTACACAATAACTGATTCGATCCAAGACTCCTGCTTAGAAGAAAAACAAACGATTTTTTTTTTAAATAATTTTAAGTAATTTGATAAGTAACGGGTTTTTTTTTAATTAAATATAAATCCTCTACTGGCCTAATATCCGATAAAGTAACACAGGTTTTTACGGTAAATGAATATGTGAGTGAGTATTGGTTACCAAAAAGAAAAGAAAAGAAAAAATATATATTTGGGAAAATTTTCAAAATCTCGGAAGGCAGGAAATGGTCAGTGGTGAGTGGCGAGGTGACGAACTGACAATGACGACACGCGAAAGAATTGAAAATTCTTTGGTCGCGATCACATCATCCAACGGTGCATGATGGATAACCATTAAAGTTGAGCTGGGTCCCACTCATGTGCAAGTCCTCACCGGACCCAACTTCCGGAGGGCATACTTTTGGCATGTGCTTATAACTTGAACTTTCCTCTTCGGTGGCATCATTTCAGGCGTCCCTACATCACACAGCGCACGGTTGCTTCATTTTCCTCCACAAATAGTTAAATTAATATGTTGCACAATTATTTCATGTTACACGAGTTGAGTTCCAAGTATTCAATATAATTTTTATCTTCATTTTTCACACAACATCGAACGCGGAGCTTGTGAAAGCTAAATCCGTGATAAATCATCATGGATTCAAATTTTAGAATAATGATAAACGCAGCATAAATTAAGTAGAAATTTAAAAAAAAAAAATCTGTATCCCAATTAATGACAATGTGTTAGAAAATACGACTCGATAATTACGCGGTTATTTAACGATTAATTATCCAAATGGTGAGATTGTGTTAGGGTCAAATCAATTTATTATTCCTACACAAGATGATTCGCAAATTATCACATATATCGACTTTCAACGGTAAATCTCAACCGCTAAAGCTAATGAAAGTTCAATCATGGTAATTTGATTCGTGCGCTCTATTCACCAGAATTTACAAAGGAATCTACTTACTTTTCGGATAATGCATTTATGTTTATCCTTTTTTTTTTTTAATTAAAAAAGCGAGAACATTAAATTCCTTTTGAATAAATGGATTTTTAAAAAAAAATGATAAAATGAATGTAATCTGTAAAAAAGGGTACAGAAATACAAATTATTAAACATTGACGCGTTTTTATCACTAAAAAAAAAGAAATACAAAATCAATAAAATGAAAAAAAGGTGCTCTAATTAATTCACGTTCCTACACAACCAAAAAAGATAGCCTCAATTCATGGCCATCATGAAATTGTCAAAAATCTGCGGTGATTTATCATCCATGTGATACATGAGGCTCAAGCCAATTTTCCTCTAATGTACGTATGCGACATGGTAGCTTCTTGGTAATTAATTCAAAGTATCGTCTTTGAAAAATTGTGTCAAAATTCGACTAAAATAAATAACATTATCATTCTTTTACAAATAATTTGCATATGTATGTGGGGCTCCATCTAAGTTTTGATCATGTATGTATAAAGTGAGATTATTTTAACTTAAATTGTTAACATAAATTTTAAGCCATTGACCTTACACAATATTGAAAATTAAAATAATATTTAATGTTATCAGATAATCAACAATTGGATTGCGGAAAATCAAAGACTCAATTTTATGTATTTATTGTACATGGGATCCAGCTACTAGTGGCTTTATATATGTAAAATTTTATAAATTTATATAAAATTGTTAACACAAGTTTTTTTGCTCTTTAAATTTATGACAATGCTCTAGTTCGATAAATATTTATATATTTATATTAGTTATTCTGCCACTCATTATTAAAATTCTCTAACAAAGTTCAAATTTTTTTTTTATTTTTCCTTATATTTGAAATTTAATTAGTCAGCCGGACAAGATTATTGACTTGTCATTCGTATGTCTGAACCAATGAATGAAGTCATCAAATAAAATAATGTTGACAATTTTTTATATTATTAAATTCACCTCTCATATACATTATCACGATCACCATTAATATTTTATCAAATGGACATATGTATGATGAGTGGGTGTATAAGTTTATGGGGAGTTTCTTCTAATAAAATGAATATATATCACTTGCCTGTTACTATTTTTATAATATTTAATAATGTTTTTGACATCATAATTTTATAATATTATTTTATTTTTTAAATATATTTTTATTCATATTTATTATAAATTAAATAAGTTATATAAATTGAAATTATAATTAAAAAATTAATATAAAAAATAAGAAATACAGGTTTGATATGAATAAAAAAAATCAATTATAAAATATTTTTCTTTTATTTTTTAGTCATTTTAAAATATTTTTCTTTAATAAATATATATTTTACGTATATTCATAAAATTATATATTAAACAATGATCTATTCACTAAGTGCGTCAAATTTTCTTTAATTTTTTTTAATACCAAAAAAGTTTTGAATATTATGAAACTGAAATAAGTAGTATATATTAATTTTAATTTAGAGAACCGACGATCTCCATATCTATGTGTACTTATATATTTGCGCGCGTGTATATACAATGTATTGAAATATGTGTTTATTTTGTCTTTTAGCTAATCCCTGACTATATATATATATATATATATATATATATATATATATATATATATATAACTAAAGCTTAGTTAAGTTGCGTACTAATAAAAAGCGATTGCTCATAAGATTACAAATCCACAACTATTTCATCACCATTCTCCAACTTGGCAATGGCTTTTCATCCACTACAACACGCTCTCTTCATCTTCATCTCCATAACTATCTTTGCTTCTTTGAACTTTCTGCTTTCTTCTAACGAAAAGAGCTTGAATTTTCAAACAAGCAAAAGTCAAAATAGTTCCATAAAAAGCCGGATAATTGAGCTGGCCAATGATCAAGACACGGTGAACTGGATGAAAAAGATGAGGAGGCAAATTCATGAGAACCCAGAACTTGCTTACGAAGAGTTTGAGACCAGTGAGCTCATTAGGCGAGAACTTGACCAACTTGGTATTGCTTATCGATGGCCAGTAGCAAAGACTGGTGTTGTGGCCACCGTTGGATCTGGCTCTCCTCCTTTTGTTGCTTTAAGAGCGGATATGGATGCTTTGCCAATTCAGGTCAGTTGTATAATTAATTAATACTTCATCATATGATGTAGATATTAAATTTTTGAAGTGCTAGCTTTGAAGAATAGAATCTGCACAACACGGCAACAAAATAATATCTTTTAAAATTGTGTTCTGTGGACTAAATGTGTTAAGAGCCGTGACCCACAGGTGAGGAAGCTGATTCTTGGCCGCTTTTGTTAATTTAATAATACACAATTAGACTGGAACATGTGATACAAAGTTTCAACATAATAAAACAAAAGTTCAAATTGGCAGTCATAAGTAACAAAACATCTTTTCAAGTCAATATATATATATATATATATATATATATATGTGATTTTTCAGCGTAGCTCGCTGTAATTGATGTCGATGATTAGGAGCTTTAAACCAGTAGACCAGCTTGTTATTTTGTTGAAAAGAAAAATCAAGGACAGAGAAATTAAACACGGCGTTAATAGATGCTTCTGTGGGACATATTGCTGAGAAGCACCCTGTCATTAATTACTTCATGAAGGGCTGAAAGTCGCCACATTCTTATTATTTAAGAATATTTTAATATGTCCGGCTATTTTTAATTTTGTACTGTAATAATAGTTAAATCCCCAGCTGACTTGCTAAGGCAGATGCTTTGTCCATCATTATATTTTCCACTTTTCACTGTATGCTCTCTCTATTAAATACATCTTGGCTATGCGTGACGAGGACATAGACGAAGGAAAAATAAATTTTATTTTCATCTAGTTAAAGCATAAATGCTATTGGGTATGTCCATTCTTAATTTGTTCAGATTTTTACCAGGCAATTAATTAATTAAGTTGTGCTGCTTTTTAATATAAATCGATCAAAATTTTCAAGTTAAAATGAGCATATGTTTTTAAGGGTGGCGTTTATGCTTAACTCTGAACACATGCCACTTTCATGCCAAACGGTTCTGCCTCTTTGCAGGAATTGGTAGAATGGGAACACAAGAGCAAAATAGATGGGAAAATGCATGCCTGTGGCCATGATGCGCATGTCGCAATGCTCCTTGGTGCTGCAAAGATTCTGCAAGAAATGCGTGAAACATTGAAGGTAATTGGTGGAATTATTTATTCAAAATTTTGCTAAAAAGTTCAGAATTTTCTCCTCCTCCTTTCTTTAAAACCGAATTAATTTTCATTTGGTGTTCTGACACAGGGCACTGTCGTTCTCATATTTCAACCAGCTGAGGAACGAGGAACAGGTGCAAAAGATATGATTCAAGAAGGTGTTCTTGAAAATGTAGAGGCCATTTTTGGATTGCATTTGGTGCATAAGTATCCCACTGGCGTTGTTGCTTCACGGCCTGGAGATTTTCTAGCTGGTTGTGGGAGCTTTAAGGCCAAAATCAGTGGTAAAGGAGGCCATGCTGCAATCCCACAACACTGCATTGATCCAATTTTGGCAGTTTCATCGTCAGTCATTAGCTTGCAGAATATTGTTTCCAGGGAAATAGACCCATTAGATTCTCAGGTAATTATTCGACATACACGCTTAATCAGAATTTCGAGCTTTCCCTGCCCCTAACAAGAAAGTTTGGTCATGGCAGGTGGTTTCGGTAGCTATGATCAATGGAGGGAGTTCATACAACATGATCCCAGACTCGGCTACAGTTGCTGGAACTTTTAGAGCTTTCAACAAAAAGAGGTTCAATGCACTTAGAGAAAGAATCGAAGAGGTACTAATTTAATTACTGCACTAATTCTAAAGGCCATTAATATCATATTAAGGTTCACAAATAAAATTTCTTTGATTTGTTCAAGATTATCAAAGGGCAGGCGGCTGTTCATCGGTGCTCCGCTGAAGTTGATTTTTCAGGAAGGGAGCATCCTACACTCCCTCCGACCATGAATGATGTGAGAATATATCAACATGTACGGCGTGTCACGGCTGAAATATTAGGTGAAGAAAACGTCAAACTAGCTCCAATATTCACAGGGAGTGAAGATTTTGCTTTCTTTTTAGATGAAATACCAGGATCATTTCTATTATTAGGAATGCTAAATGACAGTGTTGGATCTTTGTACCCTCCGCACAGTCCTTATTTTACCATTGATGAGAATGTGCTTCCCATTGGAGCTGTAATTCACGCCGCTTTTGCTCATTCTTACCTTGTAAATTCCGGAAAACTAAGTTAATTGAAGCATATATATATTAGCATACGGCATATATATGTAAATGTACATTTCTAGCCAGCACTAGAAGCTTAAGGCAGCCAATTTTTGCCTTTATCATTGGTATTTTGGTTTCCAGGAGAAGGGAGTTGGTTGGTTTGCGGTTTGTTCAACAAGCAAAGCATCATTCGAAAAACCCATATTTGATTATCTGTTTGCAGTTTACCATTTTGATTCTGCATGGGACATTAGCTAGTTTGGAGTTTTAATTATTAATTAATGGGGCGGCATCTGTGTTTTCACCTGATACAATACATTGCATCTCATGTCTATTGTGACTGTGGTGTGCGGCTTATCAATTAATAAACATCAATAACCAGACTAATAGTATATATATATATATAGCTAGATTAATTAAGTAATAGAAACCATCATGGTTCACGACACTATTCAGTAAAGATAAAAATATATATCCACCCAAAACTAAAAAGTAAAAAACATACATAAAGCAAACAACGTCGACACATGCAATACCAAAAAAAACCTGAAGAAAAAGAGAAGCGAGAAACATAGACAACACACTAAGAGTCTGAGAACGGCAGAAGCTTTCTAAAGACCAAGAAAAGCGACAATGAAGGCAAGGAATCCAATCATCATCGACGGCGATACGAGGTTGCCAAGATTATCCGGGGATGATGGGCCGGGGAATGGAGACATAGGCATATTAGGCATATTCGGGTCCATGGCGACCGCGGCCATGGCCAACACAGCAAAACAAACCGCGAACATGGTTGCTCTCGTGCTAGAAGCCATTTTTATTTACGACTTGTGAGGATTGATCGATGGATGAAAGAATACTGGCTGCCGATTTGTATTTATACTGTTTGGATGATACAGGTTCGATAAGGCCAAAGGAATTAATCCAGGGCTGTGCCGTCATCTAAATTATTCGACCAATTGCATTTATTGATGAGATCAATGATTACTCATTAAATATTGTTGTGCGGGAAACTCAAAGAACACTGATTAATTTGCTTCTATATTCTTAATTGTGCTTTGTTTTGCGAGCCCATATCATTTTCAAACATAAACTCCTATTCATCAAACTAATGTACTTATATATTCCAAACTAACTAATCTACCATTGTTACATTACACTAAAATTCTTTTGGAATTAATGATACAGTGTTTTTTTTTTCTTTCTTTCTATTGCTGGTATGTATTGAAAGATGGAATACTGTGCGAATTAATTTATTTTTTTCCAGTTATTGTTGCAGTCAGGTACATAGAAAGCTTAAAAATTTTGAAATAGAAGTCCGAAGTTTCTAACACTGTCGATGTAGAATGCACAATCAAATGGATGAATCTTGTTCTTGTAATTCGAAAACGGGGAGCTAGCATAGTATATATATTTGGTTATTGTTTGATGAAGTAATGATGACAAATCAACTGGATTGATATATATCTACATCTCTCATAGAAAACGTCAAATATAAATATTGTTTTGTTGCTTCTACAAGCTTGTTATATTCTGAAACAAGGTGAGATAGATCATGGGATGAAGCAGCCATTGATATATGGCTAATGATAAGGGTACTTTTGGAATGAAGTTAGATTTTATTAGAATTTATGATATTGATGAGTAGGAGTGGGCAGTAGTATGGTTACAAACTAAATTGAACAGTCATTTTTTCAGAAATAATAATCTGAATCGAAACGAATTGTTTCGGTTTCTGATTCGATTTAAGATTTCTCAGTTTTAAATCGTAATTTTCTTGGCATTTTTTTATTTTTTTTCTCATATAAACCGATAGATTTTTTCTTTTAATTTTAAAAACCGAATTTTTCGGGACAACGGTCCTAATAATAATGTTAATAAATGCAATGGCTTCAGAAGCAGGGTTTAAAACGATAAGAAACGGGGTGCGAATAGTACCACCCAGAGACATGGATCAAACATAATAAAACAGCCCATGCCACGGCATTGAAATGACATTGGGTTGTGTTAATGTTGCCGTAACCGTGACTTGTGAGTTGTGACTTCCGAGACCCTTACCACTTTCACTAGTTACGCACTTCTTCTTCGAACTATCTCGTGAAGCTCGCCACTCGCCAGCCGCTTAATCGCTCGCTGTTGGTCGGCTTTATTCAAATTCTCCAACTCGCTTCGACACTTGGCGCTAGCCCTCTCATGGGCTCCACTTCAACTATCTCTCTCTACTCACATCCCAAGCTTTCGCATCGGGCCCAACCTGTTTTATCTCGCTCTTTCTGTCAAGCGCGAGACGCCCCGCTTTCGTTCGCGCTGCCGTTTAGTGGCACGAGAAGGTGTTTCAGGCTTAAGCGTTTGGTTGTGAAGGCTGCTGCTCGGCCAGAGGGAGGCCGGAGACAACGGCGAGTTTATAGGCAGTCTCAGAGTGACAACGCTTTGACCACCGCTCCGGTCAAACAGATTGCCTCTTTTGTCGTGCCTGCCGGTGTGTTCGTCTCCGCTACGTTCGGTACGCAAGTTTTTATAATCACTGAATTTTAGCTTATCCGATGATCGTCACATGTCTCTATTGTATATTAATAAGCATTTGCAATTTACTTTGATGAAATGTCTCTCAGTAGTTGTACTAATTTAAGTTCAGCTAACAGTTCTATGGAAATTGGTGGAGAAACTCCTTATGCCAAAACCGTCAAGGCCAAGTAAACCTACCGCCGAAGGGATGAATTGGTCCGTAGGAGCAGGCACAAATTTGCTATCCGGCTTCACTGGAAAGTTATTCCGCGAGTCAAAGCAGACTCTCAATGAATTTGCAAAAGAACTCAGGGCTTTCAGCAGTGTTGACATGTCAGGTATATTATATCTAACAGTGATTTTCTGGAGGCTTAAATATATATGCTCATGAATGCAGTTTAGAACTCATTTCTTGTAACAAAGATGTGCTTGCTTACACGAGATTTTGGGCAGGACGCAACTTTGGAGATGAAGGATTATTTTTTCTTGCAGAGAGCTTAGGTTACAATCAGGTTGGATTTCTTGAATAATCTATCATTATGTTTCATATTTGTTTGGTGATGTGATGACTGTGGCTATTGTTTCTCTGCTATTGAGTTAATGGACTGTGTTTTAATTGTGTTTCAGACTGCTGAGGAAGTTAGTTTTGCTGCAAATGGAATAACTGCTGCTGGAATTAAAGCCTTTGATGGCGTTCTTCAATCAAACATAGCTTTAAAGACACTAAATCTTTCTGGTAACCCTATTGGAGATGAAGGAGTGAAGGTGAGCCCAAGTCACCATACTGATGTTTTATAAATTCTTTTCTATTTATCTCCGTTGATTGAGTGAGTCAAATGGAATATGATATAGGGGTCTTTAAGTTAAAAGATAGTTCAGGATCAATTTGTTCTTATGATTTAGTTGTAAATTGGCATCAGTTCCAACAGTGTATCGAATTGTTGACCTGCATGATTAATGCCATCTTGGAATTGATGCTGATGTATCTTTTGCATCACATGTTTTACGTGTCTGGAAATTATTTCTTCAGTTTAGAATTGCTATTATGAGTGCAGAGACAATTTTTGTAATTCCATTGGGCAGACTTCTCCTATTTGCGATTTGTTTTTTCACTTTGATTATATTATTAATAAGGATTCTCATATTCAAAGTCTAGATTTATTTTTATGATCACAGATAGCAATTCTTATTTTTCTTGTCCATATTTGCAGTGCTTGTGTGACATATTAGTGGACAATGCTGGTGTTGAGAGGCTCCAACTTAGCAGTGTTGACTTGAGGGATGAGGTTGGTTTACTTTTAGCATCAAAACTAGTGCCTACATGAGTTCATTCATGGTTGTCCAAGTAGAGAAGGATGTCTTTCAGATGATGATTTATTGATTTGCCTAAATTGTATACCGCTTTTTGGTGCAGGGTGCGAAGGCTATTGCAGAGTTGCTGAAAAACAATTCAATCTTGCGTGTTCTTGAACTTAACAACAATATGATTGATTATTCTGTATGCAGTAATCTTAAACATTCTTTTCATAGGTTTAAAATGGGTCTTTTTGTCAAAGTTTCGGATATTAATACTGTTTTGAAATGTCTTTGGAAATGGAGGTAGGGGTTTACCAGTCTTGCTGAAGCTCTTCTTGAGAATAGCACTATAAGAAGTCTCCATCTTAAGTGAGTGCATTTTTTTTTTTCCTATTATCTTCTTCTCTTCATTTTAAGCTTTTCTAAGATGTGGAGTCCACCTAAGGATGAAATTTATCTTTTTGTGGTATAAGAATATGTTATGGTATATCTTTTTACCGGGCAGTCTTAGATTAAAGTTTTTGGGTATTGCATTTTTCTTTGTGGGGCTTTTGAAAATTTTCTAACATTCTGTTATCATTCAAGTGGCAACTATGGTGGTGCTCTGGGGGCTAATGCTTTGGCTAAAGGGCTTGAAGGGAACAAATCATTGCGGGTACGTGTCTTGTTAAATTTGGCAATTTTTTATGTTTACTTTCTTCTTTCAGCTTTGCATAGATCACATTATTGTCTATAATCTGTTTAGGACTTTCTAACATTATGTTCAATGGAAAATATGATGCTCAATTATACTGGATGAATAGCTTTAGTTTTATGCAAGGAAAAGTAAACCAGAAAACTTAGATTTTGCTGAATCATGAAGTGATATTTAAATTATATATCAATGATGTGTCTGAACGTACTGCATTGGCTATCAAGTCAAGGTGGGAACTATAATGATTCCCTGTCCCTCCTGGGAAAGATGCCAAATCCTAATATACATTCCATATGTAAGCTTGTTATGATATTTGAGTTGGAATTTGAATCTTAAAAAATGAAATTGTTTTGGTCCTCCCCTGCCTTGGCAATATTGTGCCTATTTCCTGCCTAGTTCTTGTTTAGGTAGCTTTCTTATGTCTGTGGAGCATCGGTATCTTTCACTTAAAAGACTTGGGTCTTGACTCAAGAGAAGACTAAATAGTTCTCCTTTTCAAGGGATATGAAACTAATAGCTAAATTATATGTTCAGGAACTTCATCTTCATGGAAATTCCATTGGAGATGAAGGAATTCGTGCCTTGATGTCTGGTCTATCTTCTCGTAAAGGTTTGCGTTTTACTGCTGTCATTGACATTTTAAGTTACCAAACATTTGACTTGACATTTTAAGTTAGCAAACATTTGACTATGTTACAGTTAAGCTGACATGTTTTTATATGTTCCAGGGAAACTTGCAGTTCTAGACATTGGCAACAACTCAATTAGTGCAAAAGGTGCCTTTCATGTTGCTGAATATATCAAGAACTGTAAGAGCTTGTTGTGGATAAATCTTTACATGAATGACATTGGTGATGAGGTATTCATATTCTCAATATTTAGCCATGCTTGTAAATTTTTCAAGTTCTCCAATTGTGGTTTATAGTTACTAGAGTTTGTAGATCACTCTGAGATTATCAAATGTAACTATAGAGAGAAATTATTATTGACAGAATATATTTGGATGGAAGAAAACTAATCGGCTGTGTTCTTTTTTCAGAAAACCAATCAACTTGTAGTATCTACCTAGATACATTATGTATTAATTGCTTCACATTTTGGACTTGCCCCTCTTGTTGATATTAATTGTTGAAAACTCATCAGGGAGCTGAAAAAATTGCAGATGCTCTGAAGCAAAACCGGACAATAACAACCATAGACCTGGTGAGGAGAAATTAGTTTTTCTTATTACTTATGTCTGGGTCTTTCCTTATCTTTTGGAGGTCTGCATTGAGTTATTCCTTAGATGACAATGAATAATGCAGGGAGGAAATAACATACATTCTAAGGGAGCTAGTGCAATAGCCCGGGTGTTGAAAGATAATTCTGTCATCACAAGTGTGAGTCCTTGACCATCATTTTTATCTACTTTATTTATTATTATTATTATTACTATTTTAATTTGAGCATGATGACATGATTCCTCTCTCTCTCTCTCTCCCCCCCCCCCCCCCTTCTCTCAGTTGGACCTAGCTTATAATCCCATTGGAGCTGATGGAGCAAAGGCTTTATCAGAGGTTCTGAAGTTCCATGGAAACATAAACACCCTTAAGCTTGGTTGGTGTCAGGTAATTCCACTGTTATGAGTCTTCTCCTCTTGAGTTTCTTTTTTTTCCCTCATTTTTAAACTAGAGTGATGAAAAAAAAAAAAAAAAAATTCTTGCAGATAGGAGCCATTGGTGCAGAATTTGTTGCGGACATGTTGAGATATAACAATACCATATCTATACTGGACTTGCGAGCAAATGGACTTAGAGATGAAGTATGTTCTGGATGTAATGGTTTATCTTTCTTTCATTCAGCCATTTATTCTCTTAACCATATGTTGTTCTATTCTTTGTGCATCAATTATTTGCAGGGTGCGAAGTGCCTGGCTCAAAGCTTCAAAGTGGTCAATGAAGCTTTGACGTCAATTGATTTGGCATTTAATGAAATAAGGGTTAGTAATATAATTTTTTTCCCCTTTTTTTCTTTTTTCACATATTGATTGTTATGAAATCAGTAATATTATTGCACTGTCTCACATTGGGTTTGTATACAGGACGATGGGGCTTTTGCTATAGCTCAAGCACTCAAGGCTAATGAAGATGTGGCAGTCACGTCTCTAAACCTTGCTAATAATTTTCTTACGAAATTTGGCCAGGTAATATCACTTTTTTTTTTCTTTTTTACTGCATCAAATTAAATCTCTGTTTCACTCCTGGTGCATAAGCCTATTGTAATGGACCTTTCAACCATGCAGAGTGCTCTCACAGATGCAAAAGACCTTGTATATGAAATGAATGAAAAGGAAGTCAACATTTTTTTCTAGAAGATCTTTCATATAGTAAAGGAGGAAAATAGTCAGTTGCTGTGTATTAGAACAGTGGCCCATTCTTTCTGTTTATGCTTTTGCCGGCCAGTAATGGTAAGAACTCCATCGCTTAAGTCATATATGAGAGGTGTAACCAACATCAATTACCTGAGGAACATTTGGAATTTTGACATTGAGCAGTTGTAGTCAGCTTTACCATTGTTGATTAAATGATTTTTCTTCAATCAGAGTTCAAGATTAATATATCTGCGTATCCGATTCTCTTGGTCTACTATAATGTTATTGGACTAGGAAAAGTTAATCATTGTGCAAGTGTTATATTCGCAAGTTTTTGGTAATTAGGTAGGCTCTAAATATTCTGGATTTGTAATATTAGCGTATCAGCTAATGGATTTTGATTGTCAAATTTTGGAATTTATTCTACTTAAAAGTTTCATTTCTACAAGGTTTGATTGATAAGCTGATGTTTCCCATAATGGTAAACGCGTATGGGTTTGATTAATTAGCTAGTCGGTGATAGCGTAGTTTAAGTAGGAGACCCGAAAGGCCGAGCCAAGCGAATTGAGATCACGAGTGGCCTGAATGAATTATGGACTAATATTTTTAATGAAAATTCAATGAACAAATAGGGAAAAACCAACTAAAGGCCATTCGAAAATGAAATGTGAAGCATCGTATGTCGGCGTGCCCGAAGCAATGAGTCAACAGGCGCATGGTGAATGCACGTGGGTTGGCGGGGAGGCTCGCATATGAGGTGGATGATATACGTCTGATCTCATTCATGCTCACTGTACACTACTAAATACCACCGGCTTTCTGCCATTATTTGTGAAACAGGGAGGGGTTATATATACTTGCTTAAGTTTGAATGGACTTGAGTACATGTGTTTCAATGTTATGTTTATTCTTTTTTTTTTTTTAATATTAGAATATAAGTGATATTTTATTTATTTTTATAAATAAAAATATTTTGAGCATGGTTATTTGATATTTTTATCTTTATAAGTTAAAATAAATTAATGATTATGTTTTATAGTTTAAGAAATAATTATTTTTAATAGAGATTTTTGAGATATAATAATTATTTTTCATTCAGTCCTTTTTCTATTTAAATAAAGATTATAAAAATTATTTTTTTTATTAAGATGTAATTGTCTAAAAATCAAGCATTAGTTATAAAAAAATAAACAAGTAATATTTTTTTTAAAAAATAAAAAAATTAATAAGATGTTGCTAGTTAAGTCTAATAACAATTGTGATGTCGTGGCTTTGAACCTCCATAATGCATTGTGGGGATTTAATTTCATTCTTCAAGTGTCACTTGCTCGGCAAAGTTACTGTAAGTTGGGGGTCACTACTTTTTAAAAATTTATGAAATGCAAGGTAACACTAAAAAAGATTTTCAAGGAAACCTTCAACTTTATATTTTGGCAACTCCAAATAAAAATTTTAAGAAAACTTTCGGGGACGACGACGATCCCAAACTAAAATCTTGGTTCCGGCACAATTACGTTACGCATAGAAATAGATAGATAGATAGATTGGATATTTCATTTCATTTCTTTTTCTGTTAAGGGCTGGCTCATCAGCCACAAACTAATTAATTTCATGATCACAAAACGACATTTTTATGTTACGTTTAATGTTTAAGCTGCTACTCTGCTTTCGGTGGCGGTGGCGACATTAATTTTTTTTTTTAAAAAAAAAAAAGAAATGGAGTACAGCTAGCTATTTATTGGGAATTTGGAAATTGGATAAGAGTCATCTTCCCGTCTCTCCGTCTCTGCTTATATTACACATGGAGACATGCCCTTATTCCAGGCAAGGCGATTCTCGGCCCTATCATCCATTACCATTTTTTTTCCACAAAAAAAAAAAAAAAAAAAAAAAAGCTCTGATATGTTCTATATATGTATTTGTATGATACATAATTCTCTTTGATCATTTAAATCGAATTTCTGATTGTAATATTAATATTTAAAAAAAAAACAGATTTACAGACATGCACGGGCTGTGTTAAAAAAAAAAAAAAAAAATTTTTTTTGATAGGATGGAGAGATGTTATTATTATTATTTTTTTTTTTTTTGGGATACAATGGGATAGAGAGATATTGATATAAATCAAATGTTTTTCTGTTATTAAAAAAAAAAAAAAATTGTCATGGACCGTGTGCAATAAATATGATTGCCTCCCCCGGGGTGTAAATATGTAATTGCAACAGTTGTTGGGTACTTGACAATTGCATTCGCAAAGGAAAGAAACGGCTATAAATTATAAATAGCCACCCATGGCGTTTAGATCCTAAGCTAGTAATTGCCAATTCTGGCAAAAACTGCAGGCTTAGTAAGTTCTGCACCTTCTGAGTTTCTTTTTTTTAATTTATAAAAAAAAAAAAAAAAAGAGTAATACAAGTAACACAGAGAAACTCACTGCTTCTGAGTTCAGATAGAGGTGATGCAATTCTCAAACATGGTGTCTCGCTTATTTCTTCTTGCAGCGATTGTGCTCTTTTGCATAGCACTGGTAAGTGAAGCAAGCACACTATCTCATGTTACATGCTGTTGAAATTAATTGAGGAATAACTTAATTATTTATTTATCATAAAAAATAGTTTTCTGCATCTGCATGGAATTCTTTGGTTCGTTTCTTAATTAACATCCTACTTACTTTGCATGCAGGCTTCATCTGATGCCAAGATTGAAAATCAAGACACCCAGCGGGGCCAGGAGGTCAAAGGAGCTAATAGAAGGCTTTTGACATCCGTTGGTACGCAGCTTCTTCTTCTTCTTCTTCTCAATTTAAACCTTTGTTTTATATACGGTATCACTGTTGATGAGCTGATCAGCTTATGTTGTAGCAGATTGTGTAGGGCTGTGCAGGGTAAGATGCAGCTTACACTCGAGGCCAAACGTGTGCACAAGAGCTTGCGGGACATGCTGTGCGAGGTGCAACTGTGTTCCTCCTGGAACCTCAGGGAACAGAGAGATGTGTGGGAGATGCTATACTGACATGACGACTCATGGCAACAAGACCAAATGCCCTTAATTAATTATATGTGCCTGCCATTTCAAAGGGCTTTCTCTTGAATATATATATAATCCGTATTAAGATAATGCTAAATTAATAAGTTGCTTCTTAGCACTGTTTGCTTTGTTGATAGAATGATGTGTTTTCAAGTTCGCGTGTGACTGTTTGTGTTTTAACTATATATATGCATATTTAGAATGTGAGAGAAGAAAGTAGTCCTGTGCAAGTGTTATTGTGTATTTATTTATAAATTAATGAAGTTGAAGCTACTGGGTAGCGAGGTATTTAAATTTAGTTCTCTGTGTGTATGTGATGTGATGATCAGATAATAATCATAGTCTCCTGTCTTGTTCTTATCGCCGACCAACCAGCTGATGAGTGCCGATGCACGAAACCATAGATGATAAACATTGAGATGCGTCTTATCGCCAGCTTGTTCATGAAGCTTATCGAGGCTATATATACATCATGTTGTGACAAACTTTGCCTCATATTTAACCAACTACGTAACAAGACCTGCATATAGTAAATTCTAACTCTCTCTATATATTTAATATCAAATTAAGTGACAATAAAAACAAAATAAAATATGTATTAATTTAGTGACAATAAAAACAAAATAAAAACATCTTGGTAACGAGGCAATTAATACAAAGACTCAAGCAGGATTCGTTTTGGTCCAAAATTAGACAATTTTTCGTATTGTGATATTGCAACTCTTAAATTATAGTTTTTGACTTTGCTATAATAAAATTAAGCTGATTGTCAGTAATAAATATAATATTTTAAAATTAATTTCTACAAAAATAATATCTGGAATTTACCTATACGTTATAAAACAAAGTGAAAAATGATAGTTACCACATGATAAGTAATCCCGTATGAACCTTAAAATGTACCTAGTTTTCGTGGGGTTGGCCTAAATAAATAGTGGATGTCGATTTTGGTTTGGCTTAAAGAAATAAAAGGTAGAATTTAGGTGAATTTTGATGTTCACGTGGAGTGATTATTATTGGTCAAAGAGCTTAGAACAAAGTATTTATACATATTAGTCTTGTATTTGTTAAAATTTGGGACACAATTTAATAATTTTTTTAGATTTTCACAAATACATGAATCTAAGTTTATATATATATATAAAGTTCTTCTTTAGTGCAAGTGTCTGGTATTGTATATATGTAAGAACTGATATATCCAAGATCCTGAGTATTGATTTGATCTAAGATAAATATTATAAAATGACTAGCCACCAAAATTAGTGTAATCTCGTTAATCACAGAAAGTCTGCAAAAGCTTATCGCATCCAAGCGAAATTTGTGGTTTGTGTGATTTTTAGCTATAGACAGCACTTGCATCACCTGCATCCCACGGACACGGCTTGATATTTGGCCATAAATATAGCATAATGTAATGCAAATTGTTGGTACCTTCATATATGAATAACAAAGCCGTGATTGTGGCTATACACTCCTTTAGCCTTTTTCCATTTGTCTCTCTTCCACTTCACTTAATTACTTGCTCCTTAACATTTTCTATACTGTTCCCACCAATAATACAACAACACACACACACACACATGAGCTCATGATCATCATCCTTATTGTGTGTGCCCTTGTCCTTGTCTTGCATTTCTTCGTGCAATCTTTATTCCCAAGCCCACTGAAAAGCGTAAATAAAGGGATGATGCATGCTCATTGCCTTGTTTTCCAGACCATTCACATCGGATTATATAGCCTGTTCTACACTACTATAACCCGAACTGGACCACAGCTCGAGGTCACTAAATTTGGTGGGGGTATATGTATGTACCCACTTCTCTCTCCATTAATATGATTCCCTAGCTTGGCCTAGATCAAGCAGTAGCTGAGCCTGAGAGTTAGAACTGGGAATATACGTTATTGCTCTTTTCATTACTCATCAAGTCATCATCGCCTGTCATTTTAATTTCCTTAGTAAAGTGATAAATAGCCACAAAAATTATGTGAGATCCTATGGAAGTGATAGTGTTAATATTTGTTTTTAGAGGAAAATATGTTTTTTATTAAAGGATTAATAATAGTCGATAATATAATGTTGTTGCAGCATAAATTTACAAGATTACATTAGAGTTAAATACAATACATAAGATAAGATATAATATTCAAGCCTAAATTATAGTATTAATAAAAAAATTATTTAAAAATTTTTAATTAACACTACAATCTTGAATATGTGTAACATTATTTTTATTATCGTTATGTCACACTTTTTATTCATATTTTCTTTTATGCCAGTGTTATTTATTTTATGAAGAACAAAGATTGGGTCCGGCTACGATGCAACGGTGGTACGGTACCACCGTTACACCATAGTTTTCTCGACAAAGACTAGCTCAAATGTAGATCAAATGCCACCACGAAAGATTCATTATTTTTCTTAAATGAATAAACTTTTGAAAGAGATATGAAAATATCATAAAACTTTAAGGGTGCGTTTGAGATTGAGGTGTTGTAGCTTTTAAGCTACAGCTGCTGTGGAAAAAAAAATTGTAACTATAAAATAAAGGTTAGTAATATATAGTAAATGTAAATTTTAAATAATAATTTTAATAAAATTATTAAAGATATAATAGATTTTTCATTATACAAGTGAAAAATTATATCAACATAACTTCCAAACTATAGCAATTAGTGTTTACCAAATATTTTAGTGCTGTAATTTTTAAATTACAGTTGTCCAACCTCAATCTCAAACACACCCTAAGTGATGTTGATGCTATCACATCATCATCTCGTGGTTCCCTCCGATCAATTTTTGTATATACATTTATCATTAAATTAAAAACAATCATAAATATATTACAGGGTGGATGACACTTTCTCTATTTCTCCGACATAACATGAATTGAAGGCCCGCGATGAAAAAAGAGAGTCATAGCTAGTAATGATGTCGGCTCACTTATTATTATTATTTTTTTTGGGTTTTCGTCAAGACTTTTGGAAAATTTTCAAAAATAACCATAACATTTTTATTATTTTTACAATTAACCCTTTAAATTTTTTTTTATCAACATTAGCCAAACACACACTTTTCTCGCCAAATTACTCTTGTTTACAAACCAAAAACAACTTTCTTTCTCCCCTTTTATCAAACCAAACGCAGCTTTGCACTCTTGAATCATCACCGGTGACGACAAAAGGCAATGGTAAACGCCGACGGCAAACAGTAAAAGTAAAATCCGATCATAATCCATTCGGATCCAACACTAATCGGCATCACTGAGTGGTATGAGTTATTTTCTAAACTTACATGAAAGTTTCAGTGCGGTTGCTTGCTGCGAGTCATTGGACAATCTGCCTCAAGCTTCATCACCGGCGACAGGCACCTATCGCACGAAGCTTGAGGCAGATTGTCCAATGACTCGCAGCAAGCAACCGCACTGAAACTTTCATGTAAGTTTAGAAAATAACTCATACCACTCAGTGATGCCGATTAGTGTTGATAGAAAAAAATTTAGAGAGTTAATTGTGAAAATGGTAAAAATTTTATAGTTATTTTTATAAATTTCCCAAGACTTTTCAGTAAAAATAAATAATAAAATAATTGTTTCCTTGGCGTGATGAATAAAGTTTAGTCGAGTATAAATTACAGGAACTGTTTTGTTATTTTGTTCCGACAAGCTCAATTATTCGGCAGCAGGCATCGGCATGGGATTAGGGGTCACGGATCTCTGGAGTCTTCCACTCGTCTTCATCATTGCACAGGGACAAAAAGTGTTACGTCATGATGTGCGTCGACAATTATTCAACGGAACTTATTGCATACATGATGTAATACGAATGACGTCACATGTTATCTCGGCTTCAATTTCTTCTCCACAAGGTTATGCTAACGGGCAATGGCGATCTTTTTTCAAACACATGGATATCTGTCGCAAAAACTTGGCCCAAAATTTTTGTTTGGTGACCATAACGTTGATTATTAACGACAACTTGGAACTTAAACATTGCATTTTTTTTAAAAATTTTACATTTATCGATTTCTTGCTACCACTTTATTTTATATATTGGCAATTATTAATATGTTAGGCATTGTTCCGTCGGTTTCATTTCCTAATTTTAGTCCATTTTCTACGCACCGACTTTTTGTAGATTTCACGGATTAAAAGTTACTTATAGAACTTAATGATTACCTTATTCTCAAAAATGGTTTCACATTGTTGATGTCGAATGATTTCGAAAATTACAAACGGTCGACGGCATGTAATGACGTGGATTTGTTTTGGTTTAATTATAAATAGGGAGGGTCTAAGTTACGTTGAACATAACTTACGACCCTCTTACAATTATAGTACTTCTAGTGGGACCGAATACTGTAGTTGTGAGAGGAACACAAGTTAAATTCGCGTAACTTAGCGCCAGCCTTATAAATAAGGCCCCTTGCCAAAAGAAACTTGAAGCCCAAAGCCGTGAATAAGAATAGAAGGCACGTGGTGCTTCTCCCATATCCAAGCCAAGGCCACATAAATCCTCTCCTTCAATTTGCAAAACGTTTAGCCTCTAAAGGCGTTAAGGCTACATTAGCCACAACCCATTACACTGCCAAGTCCATATGCGCCCCGCACGTCGGTGTCGAGCCAATTTCCGATGGGTTCGATGAAGGTGGCTATGCTCAAGCCAAAAACGAGGACTTGTACCTTAAGTCGTTTAAGGACAACGGCTCACGAACTCTTTCTGAGCTCATCAAAAGGTACAAAAACTCCAGCTTTCCTGTTAACTGTGTTGTGTACGATTCGTTTTTGCCATGGGCTCTTGATGTGGCCAAGGAATATGGCTTGTACGGAGCCACGTTTTTCACTAATTCAGCCACTGTGTGCAACATATTTTGTCGCATGCATCATGGATTGCTTACACTGCCCGTGAAGCTTGAAGACACGCCCTTGTCGATCCCTGGCCTGCCTTCATTGAACTTCATTGACTTGCCAACTTTTGTTAAGTTTCCTGAAAGTTACCCTGCCTACTTAGCCATGAAACTCGGCCAGTATTCCAACTTGGATAAGGCTGATTGGATATTTGGAAATACATTTCAAGAATTAGAAGGCGAGGTACGAGTACTATTCCTTACTTAACTCATCACGCAACTTATTATTATTATTATTACTACTATTGTATATTTAGCGGTGGTGGTAATAGTTACTGGTTTTAATTTGGTTATTATATAAATATGTGTTTTACAAAAAGGAGGCAAGAAGCATATCAGAGCTATGGCCAGGGAAGCTGATAGGTCCGATGGTTCCATCCGCCTACTTAGATGGCAGGATCAAGGGGGATAGTGGATATGGATCGAGTCTATGGCAGCCACTCAGTGAAGAATGCAGTGAATGGCTAGAAACAAAGCCACAACAGTCAGTTGTTTACATCTCCTTTGCCAGCATGGTGTCACTGACAGCTGAACAGATGGAAGAGATTGCATTGGCATTGAAAGACAGCAGTTTGGATTTCCTTTGGGTTGTTAGGGAGTCCCAGCAAGAGAAGTTACCAAATTGGTTCATGGACTCAACAAAACAAAAGGGTCTGGTTGTGAGTTGGTGCAACCAGCTAGAAGTGCTCGAACATCCAGCTGTAGGATGCTTTGTGACTCATTGTGGGTGGAACTCAACGCTTGAAGGTCTGAGCCTTGGGGTGCCCATGATTGGCGTGCCGCAATGGGCTGATCAATTGACTGATGCCAAGTATATTGAGGAGGTTTGGGGAATCGGGGTTAGAGCTAAGGAAGATGAAAAAGGGATCGTGAGGAAAGAAGAGATCCTCAAGTGCTTCAAGGAAGTTATGGAAGGAGAGAGGAGCCAAGTGATCAAGAAGAATGCTAGTGAATGGAAGAAGAAGTCAGAGAAAGCTATGAGGGAAGGAGGGAGTTCTGATCAGAATATTTGTGATTTTGTCAACGCATTGATGTGTTCTAGCAACGGAAAACTAAAGCATTCGAACGACAATTGTGTTCAAGCTTGGATGCCAGTTGCTAAAAGATGTCTGCGTCAAACTCCACGATAAATTAAGGGAAAACGAGATTCTCTCCACATTTAGCTCCACGCTTTGAACCCAACGGTGGGTTTTGAGCTGAATACAAATTCTCCACAGTTCACGCGTCACACACGCGTTCTCCCTCTCACCTCACGCCAAATCTCACCGTGCTCCCTTCTCACCATCGGCTCTCTCTCTCTCTCTCTTGCCGTAGATCTCTTCACACGTGGCGTGGGTCTCTCCACAAATCTCACCTCGGAAATTTAGAAAATTTATGGCTTGAATTTGTGAAGATTCAGCTGGAATTCTTTTTATTTGTGGTGATTGTATCTGGGGTCAATTTCTGCATTTGTAATTGATTTGTAGTGGCAAGTGAGTTTAGATTGATTAGTAGTTGCATTTAGATTGATTTTGAGTGAAGTAAAAGAAGAGTGCTCTTGTACCGGTGAAGAAGTTGATATAAAGATTTAGTAATTTCTGTCCATGCTGATCGCTGAGCTTGAAAAAAATTAAAAATCTCAGATGCCTTGGAACATGCCTCCTTTTTCATTCGAGACTTGATTACCATCAAACTATTAATTGCTCTCATTATTATTTGGGCAGGGTATGGGCATTTGTGGTTTCTTAGCTGAAGTGTGAAACAGCCAAGTACGTGACCCGCTTTCGGATAGACAACCTCGGCCTGTCGTTTTTTTTTTTTTTTATACTGAATAATCATCAGATTACTGCATTACACAGATATTTACAACAACTACAATTATAGCAGAGATATTACACTGATATTTATAATTAGATATACATAATTGGGACTTATATTATTACATTAAATTTTATAAAGTACATGCCCAGACAGATAACCCTTCACAGGAGAGGGATGTCCATACATTTGTCGTGATGGTGAATCGCTATGTTATGTAGGGGTGGGCACGGGTCGGGTTTCAACCCGACCCAACCCGCATGTAGAGCGGGTTGAAAAATTTCAGCCAAACCCAACCCATTACATATCTCAACCCAACTCGACCCAACCCGCAAAGCTGTGGGTTGGGTTGGACTTTTAAAAAAATTTATTTTTATAGTTTAATTAAATAGTGAACAAAAATAAATAAATTAATTAAAAAAAAAAAATTGCAAATGTTAAAATCTTTAGAACAAATCCAAGAATTTTTATATTTATATTTTTTAACTTTTATATGAAATATCAAAATTTATATAATAATTTTTACACACATATGGGTTGACCAGTTGAGTTAGGTTGATTGGATTGGTTTTTTGAAAAAAATCTATTGTTATAGTCTAATTAATCAGTGAACAAAAATAAATAAATTAATTAGATAAACTAAAAAAATACAAATATTAAAATCCTTAGAACAAATCTAATATTTCAAAGTTTTTATATTTATATTTTTTAATTTTTATATAAAATATCAAAATTTATATATGAATATACGGGTTGACGGGTTGGGTTGGGTTAAAAATTTTTAACTCAACCCAACCCGCAAATAGTGCGGGTTGGGAATTTAACAATCCAACCCAACCTGTTTATTTTATCAACCCAACCCAACCCGTAAAAAATCACATGGGTTGGGTCAGGTTCACGGGTTGGGCGGGTTGATGCCCACCCCTAATGTTATGCACTTCTTGAAGGAACAAATGAATTAAGAATAAGAATTGAATAATGTTTTGATGTGGGACAATAGCCCCATATTAAATACTAAGACAGTTACTGAGTGAGTTTTTTTTAATATTTTTTTAAGGTAGGAATAGTTTAAACTTCAAAGGCAAATTTGATTAATTCAATGTGAAGAAAAAAATTAACAAAATTATATGAATATCGAACATTTGGAGGGAAAAAAAAAAGGAGCACCACATCTCGGGAGCTGTTTGTTTTCATCTGAGCAATTCAACGGCTGATTCTGCCCACAATTATTTGCTTCTTGTTTCATGCCAGAGCGCAAGCTTGGGTTTGACGTGACGATGGACCGCTATGTTATGAAGGAACAAATGAATCAAGAACAATAAATAGCCCCTTATTACGTACTAAGACAACTACTGCGTCAGGGTTTTTTTTTTTTTGGAGGGGGGGGGGGGGGGGGGGAAGGGGGGAGGGGGGGTGGTTGGGGAAGGTGGGAATAGTTTAAACTTTAAAGTCAAATTTCAAAAATTCCATGTGAGAAAAAAAAAACAAAATTCTATGAATATCGAACATTTGAAGGGGAGCAAAAAAAAGTAACAACACACAAAATTGTATTAAAATCGAGTGGCCCTGTTACGGCAAGGTGTAGAAAAGGAACACCACATAATGCTATATTCTCAGCAGCTGTTTGTTTTCATCTGAGCAATTCCACGGCTAATTCTGCCCACAATTATTTGCTTCTTTTTTCACGCCAAAACCCAAGCTCGGCGTCTTTCAAGAGAACTTGAGGATGTTGTTCAAACGCGACCCAAACGTTCTGGAAACCATCATTACATAATGGTAACCTACGACTGCCTCACCTCAGAGCAATTGACCACCCAAATTACGGTGTGTCAGGTTTCAGCAATGATACATTGATGTGGAAACGTGTGATGAATTAGACTGAAGCAGGCACAAAATGGTTGGAAGTTTACAGGGCAGATAAAAGACAAAAGAAAAGGAAACAGTTTGGGACTCTCTCATTTGATTTCTAACATGTATATGGCTATACTATATGCCATTTGAATTTCCAGCGCCAATTCAGAGGAATGCTACAGTATATAATTTACATATATATATTACTAAGAAAGAAAAGGAAATATCAATGGTCCTTTACGTACCAAGTTCCTTAAACCCTTGTCAGTTCTGCAGTTGATGTCTCTCTATCTTTGATGGAACCTGCTAAAATTATGATGTTTACATGTTAGTTCCCAAATTTTTATCATAACCGATCTGTATCACTGCACTCAATTTAAAAATGAATATAATACTGGCTAGAATCCAAAAGAAATTCCAGCTCTCCACTATGTTTTTGCCACAGTGCCAATTTTTTAATTATTTTTTTATTTTTTGGGTTGAAACATTTAAACCTTGGCAGAGAATCAGTACTTCACCTCTCTTCTTGAGCTTGTTTCGGAAGCTTCTTTTCCTGCTAAATGCTGTTTCCTGTACCAAAAAACAATTTAGGCATCACTAAAGAAGTTGCTGGTGAACCAAGGATGTATATGCTTGTTGCTTAGATTATTCCATTACAGTACTAATTTATGCATAATCATTTGTCAAATGATGATTTGGACTAAATTTTCATAGCCTATACCACTTGAGGAGTAAGATTGTTAGCAGAAAAACAAATTTATTTCTTTCAACAAGGCCTTTTTTTTTTGGTGTTGTGTGTGTGTGGGGGGGGGGGGGGATAAGCTTGCAACAGCGGTTTATAAGCACCAAAAACCATATATTTAGCTAACTTGTAACAGCAAGAGTTGATATTTACCACAGGCTGGCCCAGTTTCGCTGCTCGACGAATTGTGTCGACAAGATCCCGGTTGGATTCAGTATAAAGGCAAGTGACAAGTCCATATTGACCAGCTCGAGCTGTGCGACCAACCCTATGCAAAAAATCCACTGCAGAAGTGGCAAAGTCCGCCTGGAACAAATCAAATCATTCTTTTAGCTCCATTAAAATTTTAGATTTTGTGGGAACAGAGGTTTCTGAATACAATGTAGAAAACTGATTCTAAAAGAAGTTCCTGGATGTTATAATGTCAGAGATCAAACATCTTACAAGAGAAGAGATTGCTAAGAGAACTGATTTGATGATAGTGAAGTGCATTAAATTTTGCTTCTATAAGAAATTAGCATTCAAGATTATAATCTACCACTGCCCCCACCAGAAACTAATAGTCAGGCCATCCACAGATGTCACCCTTTGCAGGATAGGATAATAATGAGTTAACCCAAAAAAAAAAATCCGCTTTACTTGAGCATACTCTTTGCATCATGCATGAAAAAACAGCACTTTTTATACAGTATTTAGAAGACAAGCACCTGAATAACATGTGAAACATTTGGAATGTCAATACCACGTGCAGCAGCATCAGTGCACACAAACACTCCACCTTTCTCTTGGAAATTAATTAATGTCTTAGCACGTTCCTCCAAGGAAAGGTCCTTATGGTAACAGTAACATTCAATCCCAGCTGTTTTCAAAATCTTAGTTACTGCATAAACAGCATCAACAGTGTTTGCAAACACCATAGTTCGACTTGTTTCAGCACCAAATTCCAGACGTTCTTTGACAGCCTCTATGAGAGCATCCACCTGTGTATCAACTGTAACCTCAATCCATTTCTCCTTCAACCTGGATGAAACGAAATAAAAAATTACCAGCAAGACCAAACATGTAAAAACAAATGGAACAAACGCAAATCAATTAAAGTATATGATACAACTTAAACAACAATTTTAAATCTGCCACTTGAATTCACAAAGCAGATAAACTGTGAATTAAGGTATATCCTGTAAGTGACAGTAAGCATTCCATGGCTGTGTTTATACATCATTTGGCAAAAGAAAGTCATTGCCAAATTGAAAGAAGAAAACTAATCGATCATAATCTAACTAAATAAAACAACTGAAAATAGCACCTGGGGTTGTGAAAATGGAGGTAGTTTCCACTAATCCAATCGACATCGGGGAACATCTGTTTCAACACAGCCCCAGCAGTCTTCTTTCCATTAATTGGAAGGGTTGCTGCAACAAAGATGTACTGTTTACTGCGCTGATAATTTTTTCTTACTCTCCTCCAATCTTTTTTCTTAATGGACCCAGATTTAGTTTCCTCAGTTAAGCCCTCAACATCAGAATCACCCTCAAAATTTCCCTCATCAGAGATATATTCATCTTGGAGGTTCTCTTCATCCTGCAAGTCAGGCTGTGTCAAGGAACTATTATCCATTTCCAAAGGCTTCTCAACTCCAGATTCATTCATTCGAGAGAGTTGTTTTTCATCAAAACGGAACATATTAATGAGACGGATAACTTGGTTCTGAAAGCTCCCACACAAAAGCATATCAGCTTCATCGAACACCTGACAGTTATTGTAAAGCAACAAATCAATTACAGTTATGTGATTTATCAGTTAATCAAGATGAACTACAAGGCTGGAAGAGAGTAAACAAACCACATATTTTACACCACGAACAAACTCCATGCGACGGCGTCTTTTCGGGTCTATATTATTCAAAAGAGCTGCTGGTGTTGACACAATAACATCAGGTTTACCAATTGGCCATCCCTGCAGTGAAAGTTTCTCATTTGTGAATCTCAAGTTCTAACAAATAATAAAAATCAGCCAGAATCATGCATAGCCATACCAATATGTAAAAGTTGTATCAGTATCAAGAAAGATTAGAGCATTAGAACCTGTCCTCCACATACAGCTACAGCTCGTACAAGTGGTTCACCATTATCTGCAGAAAGAGCATTAGCCATTCGAACCACTTGTTCACAAAGTACTACATTTGGACAAAGAACTAGAGAAGGTGCACGGGGAGGAGTCGGCTCTTTATCAGAATTGGAATTCTCCGAATCACCCAATGCAGTGCACAGCTTTTCAATCAGAGGGACGAGGTAGCTATGTGTTTTACCGCTACCAGTCTCTGCCGCAATCACAACATCTTTTCCTGAAAGAACAGGTCCTACGGAAGCAGCCTGCAAATGGAAATTTTCCATTATCCAGCATTCATTTTCTTTTAACATTATTATTTAAGGTTTCCTTTAGAAATAACAACAGTGAATTAGGGAACCTGAACAATAGAGGGTCTCCCAAAGCCGGAATTTTCGAGAGCACGAATGAGGAGATCGGATAAGCCTAGAGACTTCCATGTGACATTATCGTCGGCAAAGAACGTATCGCTTGATCCATTTTTATCCGATACGACAGCAGCGGCAGCCGCGAATCCCCTGAACGGTCTGCCTTTCCATTGGTTGAGCCCGAGAAAGCGGACGCGGAGCGGATAAAATGAAGATGGAGCAGAGTTGGAGAGACATGAAGAAGAGGCGTTGAATTTGGAAAGGAGTTTAGGCGGAGATGATAGTTTATAAAAGTGGAACATTGAAGATGAACGATGGAGAATCATTTGTTTTGTTTGTGTGTGGGCTTCCGTGTATCGCTCAGAAGAGCAAGAGAAGGAGGATGGGGTTTAGGGTTTAAGGACTTAAGGTTCCAAGCACAAGTTAACGCACAGTGCCGATTTTGGTGGTGGATTTGGATATCCGGTTTCCAAAATGGTCGGTCGTTCCGATGTAATGTGGTTATTTTACTAATCTCTTAAGCCCATACAGGATCGGCCCGTGCCTTAGGTATAAAAGCATGGTTATTTAACTTTCGTTACACGTGTCAATACTCTATCTCGTTTTAAGTGGACACTCCCAAATTACACTACATTGGAGCTTACCAGAACCAATCCTCTCATGGGGTTACGGGTTTTTTTAATCTATTTTTTATTTTTTTTAAACTAGTATATACACAGGACTCCAGCTGCATGAAGAAGATGAAGAAGTCCAATGGCGCCAAAAACAACCAGAAAACCAACTCCAGCTCTTGACTCGAACGGTATATTCGCCGGAATGCGCGTTTTCTTAGTCGAAAAGGGAGTTCAAAACCGTCGATTACAGGTTTTAATCCCCGATCGTGATTTCATAATCCGCGCTTATATGAAACTAAATTTCTTTACTGACAAAATGTTTGTTTTTAATGGGTATCGCCTTTTGGGCACTTAAGATTTGGAGGCAGAAGCTGGTGCAAATGGGGGCTTCCGTTGAGGAGAAGCTATCCAAGAAAGTCACGCATGTTTTAGCGATGGATTTAGAAGCGCTTCTTCAACAAGTCAGTAAACAACACCTCGCACGCTTCAAAGGAGTCGGTTTCTATTCTTTGTCTCCCGCTATTTCTCATTGTGATGCAGTTATTCCATAACTGTTAAAATTTTACTCTGTTTTACTGTATATCTTTATTTGGAATGTGCCTTAGAGCCTTATTTAGAGAGTTCTAAAGAGTAATTGTGGAATTTGGATCAATCACCTATCATTTTCTTTGCTCTCCTAGAAGTAATATTTCTTACAACACTTTGTGAAAGCACCTAGAAACATACATTGACTTTGCTAATTTCTTTCTCTTCGAGTTTTCTTGCAATTTAAGTTGTGGCAAGTTTAGAATCCTATAATAAATAATAACTTGTTTGCAGAGTGTTATCCGTTATCAATGGCTGGAGGACAGCTTGAGATTAGGGGAAAAGGTCTCTGAGGATTTGTATCGTATAAAACTGGATCCAGAAGGAGAAAAGATAGTAGACAGGGTCTTGAGTCAAATACAAGGAAATGGAAATACTTCAAGTGATGGTGAATCATCTCATCGGAAAAAGATCAAATCCTCTACTGAGGACGTGGAACACTTCAAAGCAGAAAGCAAGGGAGATGCGGAAACCAATGCTCTATCTGAGCCATCGAATAGTCCCATGAGTTCTGAAAGTTTGACTAACACTCTGAGCACTGCAAGTGCCAGTCCAGATTTCTCCAGTCATCATATTACGGATGTAAGATCTAGTAATGAACAGTAAAGCTTACTTTATGCTGGAAATTTGTTTTATTTTGTCAGTAATGTTTGCATCTCAATTTTATCGTGTTAGATATATTCTTATAGTTATTTCCATGGAATTTTTTTTTTAACTAATCAGGGTAATCTTTTTTAGCCATCCCTGCTGTACAATCCACCTGATTTAAACAAGAATATCACTGAGATATTTGGAAAGCTTATCAACATATATAGGGGTGAGGCTTGATTCTATTATCTGTAAATGTTTTCTATTAAATCTATTTCACTGAGAGAGAATTTCTTTTCCTATCACTGTTTTCTTATAAGTACTTTGTTGCTTGTTTTTTATATGGGAAGCACTGGGTGAGGATCGGAGATCATTTAGCTACTACAAGGCTATTCCAGTTATTGAGAAGTTACCATTTAAAATTGAAAGTGCAGATCAGGTTAAAGGCCTGCCAGGGATTGGAAAGTCAATGCAGGATCATGTTAGTGATCAACCACAAGCTTAAAGTCAAAAGTGTTCAGCAGTTCTTTAAATGATTGTCGTTTTTCAACATTTTTTGCATGCAGATTCAGGAGATCGTAACTACTGGGAAATTATCAAAGTTGGAGCACTTTGAAAAGGATGAAAAGGTAATGCAATGATTCTCAGCAACATAAGGTTGACAATTTGTACTGTGTAGTGAATCAAATTCAGATTTATACTCTTCTTATCTACTGCCACTTCATTTATGCATAATTCAATCGGAACTAATTCTTTTCTGTTTTTTTTTTTTTTTTTTAGAATTTGGAATTTTAATATTATTATTATTATTTTAACTGAAGCTTCTGTTTAACAATAATTGGGTGTCTGATGCTTCTTAATTTATCTTTCTTTGTGTTATCTTCTTACAAGCTTTCATTCAGCATTATGGTTCCTTATATTTTTCCTCTTTTCTGATTGCTTTCAGTGCTATTGCTTTTGGTTTTAAAAGGAAAATATAGTTTTGCATGTAAATACCTTGGTGGCTCCTCTCAAAGCATAGTTTATGGGAAGAACAGGAAAAGAAATGCATCCATCTGACAGAAAATTATGTGGATTATCCACTAATGCTGTACTTAAATTGTTAATAATTTGCAGGTACGGACAATCAGTTTGTTTGGGGAAGTTTGGGGTATTGGTCCTGCAACTGCACAGAAATTATATGAGAAAGGACACCGTACACTAGATGATTTGAAGAATGAAGATTCATTAACACATTCTCAGAGATTAGGTTTGAAATATTTCGATGACATTAAGACGAGGATTCCACGCCACGAGGTTTGATATTTTGCTCTTCCTTGAACTTATTCTTCTTTTTCTCGTTCATTTCTCCTTATGTCCAAAGTTTGATGCACTCTGCATGCTTAGGTTGAGCAGATGGAACGTCTTCTGCAGAAAGCCGGGGAAGAAGTTTTGCCTGAGGTGAGCACCATGTGTATTGAACTGAATTGAAGTATACTTTGAATGCCTCATTAATGATTTTGTTGTCATGAACTGGACATACAAGGCATGGTTGGTTCACAATGAAGTGGATGTACTCAATTTCTGCTCTCTCTTTCTCTCTCTTTTGTATATGTGCACACGCGCTTGTGAAGAATAAACAATTACAACGAATAGTTGCCTCAACCTTTATATATGTAAAGAAAATGCACTAGTTGAAAGTTACACTTTTGTTTGCCCGTATAAATAAGTCCTTGGTTGATGATTCATTTTTGTAAATTTTGATCCAATAGTCTTTTTGGCCGGTGACATCGATCTCCATTATATCATAAGATGTATTAGAGTTTGAATCTGAACCTTTAGCATTTTAAGCATACAAAACTGTCCTTTTAAGGCTATAAGGCATATTGTTCAGGAGCCATAGACATAAATATTTGTACGTGGCGTTACAACTCATTTGATGTTACCATATTTGTCCTGAAGGTGATCATTTTGTGTGGAGGATCATACAGACGTGGAAAGGCTTCCTGTGGAGATCTAGATGTTGTAATTATGCATCCTGATAGAAAAAGGTAAAAAATGCGAATCTAGTTTATTTTTGCTTATAAATAGTTATGGGTTTTTGTCTTGTTTTGATTAGAAAAGATCAGGCAGCTGTTTATATTTAATAAGGTCAATTAGCTGCGATTATTTAAGACTTCTTTGTTGACCATTATTTTTATCTTCGGATCCTCTTACCATTATTGGTGCCTAGAGAATTGATTGTGTCTAGAAGCCTTTAAGTTCAACTTTGAAGTGCGTTGGAAGAGCTACAATGGAAGCTCTTACCTTTTGATGCCAAGCAAACAGCTCTATGAGCCACCAGTTTCTAAAATGCTCTCTTCAATTTATTAAGATGTGAATATTACAATGTAAAATATTACAATATACCTCTTATCAGTACAAATCTAGTTTTGTATGTTCACTCTTATCAGTTGGTTTCTGTCCTGTCTATTTGTAATGAAATTGGCTATGAAATTCTGGCTTAATTGTTTCTGTACTTTCAGTCATAAGGGTTTCTTGTCAAAATATGTGAAGAAGTTAAAGGAAATGAAGTTCTTAAGAGAGGATTTGATTTTCAGCACTCACAGCGAGGAGGTAATATGTTTTTTTTTTTTTGTATTGTTATCAATACAACTTAATTGTAGATGAGCTGTATGAATAGACGTGGTCAGATAATACCTGACCTATCAGTTGCTGCCCTGTTCTTTATCGTTACACAGATTTGTGTATCATTTGACAGACTGTTGGAATTGCACTACAAAATTCTATGGTGTATGAATTACCATCTGTTCATGTTGATTCCTTGAGTAATTCACAAATCTAGGTATTTGGTCGGTAGAAGTCTTCTCCTCATTGGCCATTGGTCTTGTGCCCAAGGAGATTGGCTTCCTTCTTTTTTAATTTTCTTTCAGTAATTTTAATTATTTATTTGGTCTTTGAATATCGAAAAATCCTACTCTAGTGTATCAGGAGAATTAGTTTTAATCTATTCCCGGCTGAAAAATGCTATTCTCTTACATGTCATTTTCCTAGAAATTGAAAGCGGACGGTAGCAAAGAGAACTTTTGTGTTCTCTGCATTTATGAGAACAGAAAAGTTATTGGAAGATAATTGCATAGGGCCATAATCAGATGATAATTCTATTTTCGTTGAACTGAAAACTGTAATACATTAAGTTTCTCTCATTCCCTTATCATTTTTATATAGTTTCTTTCAAACTACTGAAGAAAGGTAATATTTTTCTGGACTTTATCATCACATGTCTTTCTAAAAATGTTGTTTTCTCTTAGCCTGAATCTTTTGTTATAAGTTAAGGCGTATGTTTTTGACCATTTATCTCTATGTATTGCATCACCCACGTTTTTGTGTTCTCACCTGCTATCACGTGTTTAAACCATTGACAGGGCACCGATTCTGGTGTTGATACGTACTTTGGTCTCTGCACCTATCCTGGTCGAGAGCTGCGGCATCGCATTGATTTCAAAGTACTTGCTAGTTTATCACTCATACTTTAAATAACTTAGGATGACAGAATTCAATAGAAGAAAGAACAGAGAAAGGATTATCCACATACCTGTCCCTTTTAATTTGAATATAATAATATGACAGCGTAACCCTTTATGTTTAACCTGCCCTTGTTTTGGCTGGGTCTACGGTACTTCCTTCCAATCCTGTGGTTGGAAACCTGCGCTTGTTATTCTTTTCATTGGTTTTATTGTTGAATTACATCTTTTCTGTTCATTCTTCCATTTGATTTGTCATTGACATATTTCATCATAGTCATGGTTGAAACTCTTCTTCTTCTTCTTTCTTTCTTTCTTTTTTTTTCAATTAGGTTCAAAGTTCCAGACAACCACATACCACTTTAATTATCATTTTACATTATAACTTTTGTATTCTAAAGGTGTATCCAAGGGACATATATGCGTTTGGGCTAATAGCATGGACCGGGAATGATGTACTAAACAGGAGGTATGTTTAGATCACTAATAGTTGAATATTTGGGAATAATTTAATTTGTGCAGTGTTATATTTCAGAGGTTTGAATTTTAGAAGGCCATCAATTGGTAATTTGGCTCAATTTCTCAGGATACCTACTTCTTGGAAGTCCATGAGTTTCCTGCTTTCCCAAGATTGTAGGGTTCTGGCAGGAGCCCACTTCCTATGAAGTTTGCTATTGTTGTTTCGGCAGTTTCTGGTTTGTAGAAAAAATGAATGAAATAAGTTAGAGCTTTGATAATGTAATAGGAGGTCTCTACTCTCTTCCTGGACTTGAATATTATGTTGTTATTGATGTTTGATAAATTAGAGATTTGATAATGTAATAGGAGGTCTCTACTCTCTTCCTGGACTTGGATATTATGTTGTTATTGATGTTTGATACTTCCACTTGAACAGAGAATTTTTGTAAGAGAGGTAGAACCAATATGTAGACTAACAATAGATGGTCTGCAGTTTATCCGTGGTATATTTTCCTGGATGAGGAATTTCCATCTTAAACATTGCCATACATTTTCAATTGTTGCAGGTTGAGATTACTAGCAGAATCCAAAGGATACCGACTTGATGATACAGGGCTGTTTCCAGCTACTTATGGCTCAGGCGGTAAACAGGTTATCAGCTGGATTTCAGAATCATCTCATTGCTAGAACTTCGTTTCCTTGTTCATTAAAAAGCTCAGCTATGTGAATTAATTTTACTGCAGGGTGTAAGGGCGAGAACAAGTTTGAAATTTGATACTGAAAAGGAGGTGTTTGATTTCCTGGGATTTCCTTGGCTAGAACCTCATGAAAGAAATTTGTGAAACATGTGCAGTGTGTTTAGCAGTAAGATGATGCTGTAGATAGGCACGCATCAAAGGGCAGGCTGTACTTAGGAGGCTGTCAACAGACATATGTTTGGTACTAATTATACCGTAAAGTGTGCTGGTGGTCATGGTGACAGGCCTTGCGTTTGATGCTCGACTTAAGTTATCAGACTTGATGTTTTTGAATGTATATATTTTTGGTGTAAAAATTCTGTGTTCGTATAAAATTTTTATCCTAAACATTTCTCTGTGTAATTTAAATTACTTTACTGCAGATTTAGGAATATTAGAAAATTTTACTGACGTTCTTGCCTTTTCGGGGATGGTTCTGTTTGAATGATCGAAGCTTTTAGCACTATATGTATGTATATTTATCTATTTTGATTTTTGGGATTTGAAAGGTAAATTTTAGTTGCTCATATATTGAAAGTAAACAACAAGCTTGACTTATGCAGCATTTTTTCCCCCTACTAACTTATTTGATTTTTTCATTTTATTATTATTATTTTAGAGAAAGCGGATTCTTTTATGTTGATTAAGAAAACTTCGTGTTAAATTAAATAAATTTTGATGGTCATTATTAATTAATTAAGTTATTTATTTATTTTTAGAGAAAGAGGATTCTTCTATGTTGATTAAGAAAATGTCGTTTTAAATTAAACAAATTTTGATGGTCAGATTTTACCACAGTAACTTTGGTGCAGCGAATGTCTACGTTGAAAACAGACGAGGGTTTTTAAAAATATCTTTAAACCCTCACCTTTTTTTTTTTTTTTTTTTTTGGTTTGAATACCGTAAACCCTCACTTATTATCAATTATCAGGCGATACAACACAGCAGAACCAGATAAGGTACTGACCCTTAGAGTCAGAGGCGCGGAGATATGGCTTGTTATTGTAACAGATCCCTCATCTCTTCAAAACTCGACCCGTGTTCTCCCTTTTCTTCTTCTTCTCCGCGTCTTGCTTTTCATCGCAACTCATCTGTTTTACTCGGTGGTGGTATCAAGCTGCATGACTCCTCTACAATTAGCAAGAAAGCACAACTATCACCTCTTTCATTTTCTGCCTCGTTCCGAAACCACATTTGTAGAGCTGCTGATTACAAATTTCCTGACCCAATTCCCGAATTTGCTGATTCTGTAAGCTTCCCTATTACTGTTCTTTCTTGTGCTCTCATTGTCCTGTTTGGTGAATTACCTGATTCTGATAAAGGCTTTTCTGGGTTCAGGAGACACAGAAGTTTAGGACCCATCTGCTCAACAAGCTTGCCAAGAAAGATATGTTTGGAGATTCACTTGAAGACGTTGTAGGAATCTGCACCGAGGTGATGCTCTCTTTTACTTTGTCAAGTTTCCTTTTTCCATTTTAAACTTCTTGTGATGATTGTATAGAATTTGGTTTCAGTGAGAAGACAGAGTTGTTGGTCAACATATATTTTCTGTTGGCGCGTTGTTTTTTTTTTTTTCCCCGATTTGTGATTCATTTTTTCATTTTGGTAAATATATGACTCGATTCTTCCATATCTGGTTTGGACCTCTTTTGTGCACCAGAAGAAGATTAGAAATGAGGAACATCAAATTTTGTAGATGTCTCATCATATATTCTACTTGTGGTTAAAAGTTAATTGTGAGTTTCACTGCACTGAAGCATGAAAGTCGTTATTTAGATGACTTGTAGAAATCATTTGATCACAAAAGGTCTTATTCATTAGTCTATTTATTGGCAACTAGTCTCTGAAAATAAATAAAGTGCAACCAGTTCCTCTAGATGTACATTGGGAATGCCTCTGGCAGCTGGTGGATGGCGGGATGCTAGCCCCGTCGTATATTATTCATATAGAAAGCACCCAGTTGTAAGAGGGATCTTAACTATGATAAAGGAAAATTGAGAGATCACCTAAACCTACACTTGTGGTGTTTTTGGACAAACAGAAGAGAGAAATAGTATATGGAGTTATCAAATGCAGAGGCACTTTCACAAGTATAGAAATTGTCATTTGTTTAATAATTTAACTCTAAAAATTTCTTTAGGAAAAAACACTTCTGTATTCTGCAGGGTCCCTCTGCATTTTGCAATGCACAAGAACTATGGTCATGTAAAGTTGTGGTCAGTGATCTGTTCTTTGGTAAGGTTTTTTCGATTAAAATAATTGGAGTGACCCAAAATGTAGAAGTAACCTCTATAAGACAATAAAAAATTCATAACTTCGGGCATATCAATTTGCACTTTTCACTAAAGGCCATAAGAGTTTCCTCTTGAGTTTCAACAGGCTTCTTCAAATTGTTATTATCATTATCAGAATAAGTAGAGAAATAGAAAATTAAAATGGGGACAAGATAGAAATATTCCCATTAATTGCTGCAAAGAATCATCCATACTAATGTTGCCAAATGAAATTGGTGATATTTAATATTTTTTAATTAAAAGATGAACTGATTGATGCTCCTCGAACAGATATGTATTAAGACAAGAAGACAAAGTGTAAAATTAAAAGGTAGTTGCAGGTTTTATTTCTTCAGAAAGAAGTTAATTTTATTTTTAATGTAGAGACTGAAAACTGTCACAGTGTTCTAGATTTATTTATGGTGCTTTCACTTGGTTTTGATAAAGATTTTACACTCTGTGACAATTATATTGCAGGTGGCACAGTTTCAGCAAATTGCATGTACCCAAGTTACTAACCATAGAATGACTGTGTTATTCTCTGTTGACACAGGAGTACATCTTTAGACAGTAAATTCGTTCCACACCCCCCCCACCCCCCAAAGAAAAATATATATATCTGGTCTCCACCATGTAACTCAAGATTTTTGTATGTTAGCTGTACATTTGCTTGATTTTTTTGCTTTATGTTGCTTGATTGTTTTTCTTGTTGCCGAATGGCTCCTGACTACTTGATGCACTGTTGTGCGGACAAGTTAACAGATTCTTGACCTTGTTGTATTTTATTATTTTTAATAGATATTCAACACCTTCTTGCACAGTGAGTACGGTGGTCCTGGAACACTCTTAGTCCTCCCATTCATTGACATGGCTGATACTTTAAATGAACGAGGATTGCCTGGAGGGCCACAAGCTGCTCGTGCAGCTGTGAAATGGGCTCAGAGACATGTCGACAAGGACTGGAAGGAATGGACTGGGGATAGTGATTAAAACAAAAACTTTCATCTCATGCTTAACATAGATTTTGATATCGTTTATGTACGTTTTTGGAGCTCATTGAGGAAAATTTTACCCTTGTCAGTATCTGTTAACTGAGAAGTCCATGCAAAATCTGAAGATGAAGAGGGAAATTATGGTTCGAGCTAGCTTTGCAGTGGTAGTGACTTCCGAAAGTGGGGATAATAGATGTGTTCAGTCGGAATCTTAATCACTGTGGAAGTATTTGGTCTTTTGCTTCTCAACTTTCAGCCTGTTATAATTCATATTATGTTTGTTACCAAGAGCGCTCATCAACTTTGGTTTTGGTGGGACTGTATCGGTGATAACGCTTTGTCTCAATCAATTAACTTTATTTTTCCTCGTGGTGGACTGGTCTAAAAATCTAAAAGAAAAATCTTAAGATTCGAAAACGAGAATGCAGTACGTTAACTGAGATGCATAGTTTTGACAGCAAGAGGTTCAAAACGAAGCCATTAGATCTGTGACAGTTATTTACTTCTTAAAGCATCACTCCTTCCGTCTGATTACCCCACTCGTTTATGTAAATGGTGCACTTGGTTATTTTTGGGTCCATTGACCGGATGGAACATACATGTGATTATCATGGATGGTTCCCACAACAGTTGGCAGTTCATCAGACGCGTAAGTTGAACGAAATGGATTTCAAGTCAAAGCATGCACATATCCCACATCGTATGGAGAGACAACTGAATTCAAGACGAGCTACTATATAAACGGTAGGTACCCTCAATGACAAACCACGCAGCCGCGCGGTGAGCACAGAGCGAACTATTCTTTCGCCTTTTACTAAAGAATACCGTGTGCTCGCCGCTGAAAGCGGCATACGCCAATTTTTGGAGGGTTTTCCTGAAATTAGGTTAACCCCTACAAATTTAGATCAAGATTTCTACTAACTGTTGTGATACCTGGTGAAATTGGGTTACCCCAATAAGTTTAGCTGGAGATTTCTACTACTCTTTTGATACCTGCCTGGTGCTCCACGGTTGTGATATGATTTCTACAGCTATAAAAACTTTATACAGAGCGCTGATGTGCTAGACGCATGAAAAAGAAAACAAATGATGTGTTTGTATTACGTAATAGGGACCCAGACTTGAAATCTGTAACCATAGCATTTCAAATTTAAAGTACTGTCAAAAAGTGAAAACTGGAGAATTCATCACATAAAAAAACATATGTTTGGGTTGTGTGCTGGTATGTTGAAACGAACATTGAGCTGTATCAAAGATCTATCATCCATTCAAAGCTCTCAAGTTTTGGGTTAATAAGCTACCCCTAAAGAGGACAAAGTATTTACAATTCTACATCCTAGCATCTTTTTTCAGGAAATGTCAAAAATACTTCTTAAACAAAAGAAAGAGCGTGGACAACTGATCAACTCCGACCCAGCATCTCGTCTCTGTCTATAAAACGTTCTAAGAGCTCTTTTTCCTTCAAAACTAAGCAATCTTCACTCTTCCCAAACCAGTGATAGCGTTGTTTGGCTATGTAGTCATAGACAGCATCCCTTAAGGGCCTTGGTATTATCAACAATGAGCTTAAAGCAGAGTACGGAAGTGGCAGGTGTGACAGCACTTTCAGTGCAGCTGCAAATCATACACACTTGAAACATTATCATCTCAAGGAAAACAGGGGTAAAAAGTAGTGTTATAAAGTGACAAAATTTCAATCATCAATCATATGTAAAAAAGCTGGAACGAACATTCAAAAGTACACCCTCCAATGTTCCTGTCCAGATTGTGAAAAAAATGTGTTAAATCCAAAGAAAACACAAAAACATAAAACTATATAATCAACAAAAATGAAGTGTAAGCAAGGTCTATACGCATCATTCGTCCTTTCCCACATTTTGACTGGAAAACAGTCCACCGCAAAGGAAAGTAAGTGTTGAGGGCTTGAGGCTCAAGGATTAGGATTCGGTGACCAAGTGTAGCTCTCTCAAACATACATATAATACAATATCAAAGACTTCAAAATGTAATGTTATAAAAAACTGTCATTACATTCTCCAAGCACAAGCAGACTTCTTCCTTCCCTTAATGAAAAGACAAAGAAAAAAAGGATGGTGTGGGCTTGTGGCCTCTTGATCCAACAGCCTCTTAACCCTTTAAGAGTTAAAGTTAAAAAGTATAGTTTATTTGCCATCAACTATTTGCACAGATAATTATATTGGCCCTGTTTGATATGGAGGTTTGGCAGCCGTAATTTTTTTGATAAAAAGATATAATATCTTTTAAAGTGTTTAGTAAACACTAGCATTGTCAAAATTATTATGTTTACTAGCTTGTCAAAATTATTATGTTTAAAAGGCATATTTACTCTACACTATTAACTTTTATTTCATAGTTACAACCTTTTTTGCACAGCAGCTCTAACTTCAAGTTATAACATCTCAATACCAAATAGGGTCATAATGCACCAAAGAATGAGGACAATATTTTAGACTATATTTATGATTCATAACTAAATGGTAAATGATGTATTTGACTTGTAGTCTTCGTTCAACTTTGGTCATTTAGTGAAGAAAAATCCATATAACCCAAATATGAATGACTTTTAGTCTCCTGGCTTCCCATTTACAGTGATTCCCCATCCCCCACCTACAGAAGAAACTCAGAATAGTGATTCTGAATCAATAAACTCAGAACTTCAACTATTGATATGCAGGGAATATCTAACAATGCAACAAATTCTTAACGACATCATTATTATGTAACTAAAAAGGGAATACATTTCAATAGATCCAACTTCATAAATAGGGCCATGGGATAACAAATAGAGCTAGCTATCACATAAATACACCCAACCAACTTGAAACCATGTTCTTATAGCGATGCCCATATTGCAATAGAAGAATTTAGAGAGTAGCACAACTTCCTTCTATTTTTCATGCTACAGAATCAAGTGCACAAAATATAATATGGACAAAGCCAAAAAATTGTAGACACATGTATAATGTTTGAGAACATACCAGTAGATGCTTGATGGTATAAACCTGGGCCTTCAACAAACAAAAAGCGACGGAGGACATCCTCTCTGTCAAGACCACACAATCTCAAGTATGGTTCAGCAGCTTGAGATTGGAGACAACAGAATTTAATCTTTCTATACTTGTCAGCTCGAATTACCCATTTGACCCCTGTAAAGTTAATATGGTGAGGATATAAGAAACTAACTTTTCCCACTGCATTTTAAGAAAGTAGACTTTAATGAAAAAATAATGGTTACCGGGAAAGCCAACATAACTGACTGAAATCAAACAGATATGTCAAGAAAATAAGGAAATAAAAAGACAGTTTCAACAAGGTTAGAATGTTGTTTGTGATGATTTCCAGACTGTTCTAATGGAAAAGAAGCCCGACGAAATGCCAAGAAGAACAAGCACTCGAGACCCATTTGAAATCTGTTGAAAGCCAGATCAATGGTTGCTATTTGCCATTAGAATTTTGATCCCATCATAAATTCTTTGAAAGAAGCTCACTGATAACCATTTCATTTGTCTAAAAGAAAAAATGGCAGATTTACATTTTGGAAAATACCAATGTCCAGAATGTATTCAAATGTCTATACCAGGCAATAATCTGCTACATTTCTAAAATAGCTGAAGAGAGTACAGACCGGTTGAATATAAGGAAATATAACAATAATACCTCGGAATCTTAGAGAGGCTGAGAATCCACTTGCTGATATTCCAATGTAAATCCTCAGACAAATGACAATGCAAGCAAACACATGGAGATACAGAAAATAGAATTGAATGTCCATCTTCACATTAAAACAAAATCCCAACCCAAAAAGACAAAGAACTCAAAGAAAGAAACCAAACAACAAAGTAAGCAACAAAACAAGAAGTGGGGTCAGTTATTCTTGTCTTATGAAATGAAATGAAATAAAATTAAGAACCAAAAGGCCAAATGACAACAAAGAATGATTAGTTAAGGCCATGTTTACAAGTAACAAAACAACACCCAGATAAGCATTTCGATCATAAGAACAAAAACAACACATACCTCCGTGGCAAAGATGGCAAACGCCGTCATAGATAACAACACCTGGCTGAAGGAGAGAAGGCTCCATCGCAGGCTTGACAGTAGAAGAAACCGGTGGTTCAGTGTACACCAGATCGTCGGCCCCAGTAACGTCGGCGACATCGGCGGCCACCCCTGGAACGACGTCGGCTGGTGAAGGAAACAGAGTTTTCAAAGAAGATGATAACGGAGCCGCATATGCTTTTGAGAAGTTTCGAGCTTGTCTAATCAACATAATTGTTCTGCTCCCTCAAACTCGGCGAATCCTTTTTACGTCATTTCCTTCTCGTTTTCGTTTGGTTTTTGCTTGCACTGCATCAACTGCAGGTAATTTGGTACTTTTCGTGGCGCCCAAGTCGGTACACTCTCTCTCTCCCTCGCAAAAACAGATCGTCAATTTTGGAAAATAAATAAATGGGTTATTTCCACTCACCCTCAAATGTTTTAATAATTTTCACTTTAAACCCAAATGTTTCGATAAGTTTCAACGTACCCTCATTTCTGTTAATTTGACCATTATTTTTAAAGGAATTATTTAAAATTTAATTAAATGTTAGAAATATCCCTTATCTTTAATTAGAAAAGAATTAAATGACATAAATTTTAATTCAATAATTGATATCTACATTAAAAATTCTTAATTACAAGTAATTAAATAATAATTTAATTTATTAAATAAATTTAATTTGTTATTATCGGTATGAACTTCCAAATTAACGGATTTGGGTACAGGTAGAAATGATGCAGTAAAAATGTTGAAACATTTGGAGGTAGGGCAGACTTAATCCTAAATAAATAAATAAAGGTTCTTCAGGTCTGCCGTGCCATTGGAGGTTTTGCTTTTACTAGAAAATATTTTATAGTAATTACCCGTATTTGCGTCTAGCGTCTGATTTTGTCTACTCCGATCCATCCGACCCCTTATCTCAATATCATTCCAAAATTTAATCAGATCGTTGTCAATCTTTGGCCCCTTTTTTTTTTTTTTTCAATTAATTACATTTCGATAAGGGGTCTAAATTCTCAAAATAAAAAGTGCGCTAAATAAATAATCAGAGATAAACGTAGTATTATTTTGATGTTGAGGTACTCGAGACCGGTTTAAAGACAAAATAGTCCACATAAAAAATTAGATCAATGCTTTTTTGGGAAAATGATAGTAACCAATTCAACAGATGTTAGTTACTATACGAATTGAAAATTTCCTTTTCTTATCTCATTCCAGCAGCTGATCTCAGGTGAGGTTTATCATCAATTGGTATTCTCTATCGTCAAATTGTGAAAACAAAATAAAGCCCCTCAAGGGCTCGCTCAGGTTGTTTGACCTCCTGTTACCACCACCAGGTGCAGTTTCAGAAAACCCTATCCATTTACCGAGTGAGTTGAATTCTGAGAATGGCCAATATCACCTACATAGAGAATAAATTTTTAGCCCAAAGAGTAAAGGGTAATGATGCATTTGCTGGATCTCAATGCATATGTGTTGTCAAACAAACCTGAAACGTATTCAACAGCCGACCACCGTATGCACTATATCACGCACTCCTCTGCAACTTCACCATCTGGGACAACAGATAGAGCTGATTAAGTATTCACGGATTGATTGAAGCAATGAGAATGGCATAATGGTTAAGTAATTATGTAAGCCTCACCAGCAAGACCGACAGCCAAGGTTGCTTGAGCATCAGCCTCAGAGTTCAGGTTCTTCCAAATGTGCAAAGAAAATGTCAGAAACTTGTGCGGAAAAAGGAAAAAGCAGCAGCAAGAACCTTTATAACTAATGCACATGAATCTATGAGAGGAATAAAGACATTATCTTGTACTAATCGATAAGAACCATTAGGCACAAAAACTATAGTCACCCTTAGAACATGAGATATCTGGAACGAAAGAAATTTATCCTTCAGTCTCCGGGCCTCCCCACATAGTTTAGCCATGCCCTGGTGTTTGGTCTTCCATGAACCTGCAACCTGTGTTGAGAAGCAAGGAAAAGGAGAAGAAAACAATGAGGTATTCAATCGGAATATGGTGAAATGTTGTCATCAATGAGCCAATCATAAAGTCCAATTTCTTTTTTTTTTCCTTTTTATAAAGGAAACACAACCTGCATACAGACAAGTTTGGAATCTCCTTGGACACGGATATTGGAAAAGCCTTTTTCAAGAGCATATTTCAATCCCAAAATCAAGCCTCGATATTCAGCAACATTACTTGTTGCTATGCCCACACCCTCTCGCAACTTACAAATCTGTTCAAAAAACATGTTAAACAGATAAATACGTTAAAGAAATGAACTGATTCACAAGAGGGAGTGTGACTGCATACCAAACTTCCATCATCAGTTCGCAACACGGCTGCCGCACCAGCCGGTCCAGGATTTCCCTTTGATGCACCATCAAATTCAATAACGCAGGAACGCTGCAAAAAAGTAACCAAATTGTAACTAGATACTATATTGGAGACACCTCCAATAAAGGAACCAGCATAATGCAAGCATCAACTTGGTACAAAAATTAAAAGACATTTCCAAAATACCTCCACATTTTAGCTCTATCTACTATAGCAACTGTGGGAGGGTAAGACTTGTGTAAGTACAAAGGATGGGCCCAGAGGCCAGAAAAGGACTTGCAATAAAGTCACTCTAGCAAATGTAACATTTTATCTTTATGCAGAAATGAAAATATACTTACATGATAAGATGCTGCTTTGGACTCAGCGTCAAGATCCAACTTGACATGCTTTCTCAAAGGATCCGCTAAAACGGACGTTGAACCAAGTTCATACTGCATCAGATTAAGAATAATACGAAAAAATAAATAAATATGACCAAGAAAATGTTCACCAAAATATTCTCCAGAGCATGAAAAGGTTGTTCACTAGTAATGGGCAAATGCAGGATGAAGGGGTGTTTCAGGATACAGTCTTAGACTTTAGCATTTCACATAAAGTGGCTACTCTTACAAATAGAGCACCAAGGACAAGCACTTGCACTCATCAGTCCAGTAGTTTTGTCTTCACACCAGCCAATGGTATCTATATTTTATTTTATGACGTAAGATTTAATACACATTTTAAGCATTAGAAAATCAGCATACACAGCAATGATATTACTGCAGATTTTGCATCATAAACCATGAGCAATTCAGCACAACATTTAGATAAAACTCAACAATTTAAAGAGAAAAAAGGAGATACAACTGAAACGTTTACCAAGCCTCTATCTGAGCAATTAATTTGTTCTATTCTTCAACAAGGATGCACTAGTTCAGAAAATACTTTGTCTACCAGCTTACCCCAATCTCTGGTTCGATCGTATCCTGTGGTCTCTTTTTAGATGTTGGATCCTGAAACAAAAACATTTTGAGTCACCAATCTCAATATTCTTGCCGTGGCAAGGTTGACAATAAGTTCTTAAACTGAGAACATGAACTTGTTACGTACAGAAACAAAGGGAATATCAGCCTAATAACCCAAAAAAAAAAAGATAACATGTTTATGACAGTAAAACAAAAATACTGTTCAGATCAGTTTTCAGGCTATCGTTTTTACAGTGTAAAAGCTCAAAGCCAAATGACCTCCCCAAATGCATGTTGCAGAATTCCCTTACTGAGAAATCAAGCATGTCAATGAGATCAAGTAGTGTAAGATTATGAATAAAGGGGATGCCCAATTCAACACCTCAAATCATGACCGGACTCGGTGACCTAGAACTGGGGATCTTAAACTGGCATGCCAAATAACTCATGAAACCAGGAACTTGGTAGGGCAGCGACCCATCCAAAGGGAGAAAAGACTAAAGGAGTTTGCATCAAGAACTAGAGCTAATCATTTCTATTCAATATAAAAATGATGACAAACTTAATTTTATCTTAGAGGTCTTTGATCATCTTACCTGCAAAGTGCAAGGCATAAGCGAGCCAAAAAGATCCTCAGTCAGATCTGCAGCTCTGATAGTGTAGAGAGCATTCTTAAGCCCATGAGATGCGAGGTACTCCTCAGTGCCTTTAGGCAAAGCGTTACCCTTGTACACACTGACAGGAGGATGGCATATCTATAACATAAAACATGATCAAGGGTAAGAAAAATGCATCTATCTATTTCGAAGTCCTAAAAGTACCTTCAAAATTTAATAGAGATAAATCCAAAGAATATCAAGACCCAAAAAAAAAAGGACTGTTTTCCACAAAACAGATTGACATCCACCAAAGTACATGGTCTTACTCATTGAGAACTCCCAGCAAATTTATCAAAGTATAATGTTGACAAAATTTATGAAAGAAAAATGATCAGTGTACTCCAAATTTCAAAATCTGAAAGCACCATACCACAAACTTAGTAGCCTGCTGGTGCATCTGGAGTGATTCTCCCCCCCCCCAAAAAAAAAATACCACAATTTCAAGCAAGAATGCACCTGAAATTGCTTTATAAAAGAGCATTATTTATCAAGTGATCTTCCAAAGGGCACTTGAAGCGCTTTCCAACATAAAACAGTATTCATAATAAGCATTTATCGATTGCTTCATAAGTTGCAGCCCCACATAGCAAAAATGCATTGAGAAGAAAAAAAAAAATCACATTTCAACATTGTGAAAGATAATGCCAAAGGCAGTCTATCTAAAAACAGGAGAAAGATCACAACGTATTGATAAACCGCAAACAATAACTTCACAAACCATGGTGAAAGAAATGAAAACTAAAAAGGAGAATTACCGAAGATCCAAGTTGAGCCTGACATTCGGTGAAGCTTTTGTAAACACCGACAAGATCCCCTTTCCGCACAACAAAAAACTCATCTTTGCCTTGCTTCATCTGTGGTTCAGTCTTTAATTTGCGTGACCGAGGCTTTTTAGCACTGGAAGAGTAACACTGAAGACGAAACCGTGTAACCAAAAACTCTAAATTGACAGATTTATTACCCAGATGCCCATAATTTATTTTCAGTGGATTGTAGTATGACTGATAATGCAAATTACTTCTACCAATAAAATTACGAGTCCCTCGAAGTATAGCCGCAGAATATGAAGCCACATGCGACAAGCAATTCATCAGCAGATTTTTAAATTTTCTGGAAGCGGAAAAAAAAAAAACCTATATATATGTCTCGGAATTTGCCGAGTAAGGTGAAGAAGAAGCAAAAAGGAAAGAAAGAAAGAAAGATTTTGGTAGTTAAGGGACCGGGTTAACTGACGTAACGTACCGACTGCAGCAGTCCATGACTCTTATCAAACTCTGCAAATGCAAATATTACAAAGCCAACTGAGAAATTACCTGGTTAAGGGTAACTTTTTCACAATATGACATCCGGATAAATATCTTACGGATCTGGGTTAAACCCGCAACTTGGGATATCCAGATCCGGATGTTTTATTGACATATAGGGTTGGCTGACGTAACGCACCGGAGACATATTATAGGAATGATTTTTAAAATTCGTTAAACCATCAATTCATTTTATTATTATTATTATTATTATTATCATTTTTTTTAAAGAAGTTAAACAGATTTATTTAAGGTGCATTTGGCTCCACCCCTATATTTTAATGGAAACCTTAAAGTTTAAGTTCAATAAACAAAATTAAAAGTACTATTTTGACATTTAATTAAGACTAAAAAGGCACTTCCATACACAAATAGAAGGAACAAACCAATGCCGGGTCCTAATGCATGATGTTAACAAAAGATGATCAAAGACACTGTCATCGTTTGTTGGAGAGATCATCAAGATTTATAAACAGAGCACTAATCCGAACTCAATCCCGGTAAATATCAAACATATAATAATAGTAATAATAAATGTACACACTTATAAGTTGTTAGTTCCCTTCCTTCGCTGTTGAAGCAGCTTTTACTGCATATTTTGAGAACACTTCTGTCAGCACAGCCTTCTCCTTGACCTTTAATCTGCATAATAGTAAACAGAACAATTATGCTAAGAAAACAATATTAACCAAACAAATTAATTCCGGATCAATAGCAAAATGCAGAAAGGTTACCTCTTTGCAGAACCTGGAATATTCAACTTTGGAACCTTTTTCACTTTTCCTTTCGCGGTTAGCTTTTTCTCAATTGCCTGGATTTTCTTTCGCTGATTTGCGGACGATGAATCAGTAGCAGATTTCTTAGCTTGTTTCGTGTTATTACTGCCATTCAACTCGGATACAGTTACAAATTCTAGGTCCTCTCTAACTTCCTCTAATTCTGCAAAGTCGAGCTCATCATCTGGCTCAAAGCCATCAGAAACCGCTTCCATCACTGAACCATAGGAGTCTTCATTGTCATCAAAATGAGCACCCGGGTCTTCTTCGAAGCCATTAACTTTTATTTTAGGATAACCGCTGGTGTCATTAGAAGAATGACCATCAACAGAATTGGAAGAACTCGAATTCACCATCTCACATCTTATCTGCTTCTGAACTTTGCCAAATGCTATAATTTCTCTGGAAAATAATTGCACAAACCTGAACGGAGACCAATCATATTTTCAGTTAAATTTGTTCTAGCTCTACTCATTAAGTGTTGACCAATTAACCCTTAGTACTCAGTTACGAGAATCACAGAATGCTCTCTGCCGTCCAGAGAACGCTTTGATAATCATTAATGTCCATGGGATGTAGTGTTCAATTAAAATACATGCCTAACAACTCCTGGCCAAGTTGTTCAGACTTTAGTTTAAAAATAATGATTGCAGTCCTATTTACAAGTATTGTTTCAGCATTTGAGTCCTTGAGATACTTATTTATTCTAACAACAAACTTCAGTTCTGTAAAAGTAAAGAATTTTTACCATGGTTAGGTGCCCAAAGACTTAAAACTCAGTTCTCTCAGTCCAGACTCATTGAGTGAGAAGAGGGTAGATGCATATGCAAACAATATGTACTGCAAATTCCCCATCTTGAATTCTTGATGGATTAAAGCAAAATTGAACCCAGAGATATCATAAGAACAAAGATTTGTTTGTTCACTCAAACCAAGATGCAAGCAAGAGCCCAGAGGAGCAATTAGTTTGTAGTTTACCATACCTAGTTGCATAGTCCTCTGACTCGAAATCAACAAAAGCAAAGCCCTTGCAGATAGGATCCTTAGTCTTCTTGTTTCCAGAGACTACTGGTATTATGTTAATTATACCAGGGACTCCTTTAAAAGCCGATTTCAGATCTCTGTGGATGTTCTTTTTCTTAGGAAGGTTGAACAAACGTACACGGATACCACTTGGCATATCTTCAGGTTCTGCAAAACTCAAGTATAGTACTGAAAAGTCAGACTAAAGTAGGTATGGAGAAGCAAAAAGAACATAGTGCGATTTGCATCATTAAAGAAGAAATAATATTCATTAAATTAATTTGGTGAACTGAAGATGAAATCAATTCTCCCCACATTGTGAGAACAGAAGTCCTCCAAAGATGTCCACACTATCTATTTACAAGCCACATGTGAATGGTACAAAGGGAAAGAAGATGTTGATATAATATCTTCACCAATTGGGAACACAGCGAAGTAGCATTAGAGCAACCAATAAGGATCTGGTTTAGCAAAAGTTTTATGATAATTCAATTGAGAATTGAGATACTCGCAAAATGGGGCTGGTTAACTGCCTCAGCTTGTATCATTGATGCAGAAGCAAAAATAATAATCTCCCAAAATTCTGTAATGTCCCTGCTATTCATTAATATTTTTGCCCTGATATTGAAAGAGTTGAATACATCTTCTCTGGTGTGAAAAAATCACTCTGTTAAATTGGCGAAGTAATTTGATTTCATTTTCCAAAACTTGCCCACAAACCAGGCCAAAGAAATATATTCATTAGCATAGCCATTATCGGTAAAACCAATCCCAAGAGGAGAAAACACTGATATTGCAATTGACAGTCAACTATTACTCCTTTAACAGGATAAATATAAAGTCTGATGCTCAACCCTTCAAAGGAAATAGATTCCAAGTTTTAGTTTGTACTCAATCGAACCAAGTTTTGTATAAAATATAAATTAGACAAGGATTACTCCTGCATTTTGCTCTCTTTTTTCGATGACATGCTAAGTTCTTCACTATTACTTTTTAATACATAACATTGAACAAGCGAATCAAAACCAAAAATGTTTCAATAAACACAAAAGAAAGCCAACTTCACAGTAAAACATTCCCATAACTCAAGAAAAGAAAATTTAATTGAACAAAAACTAACCTTTCTTCTTTGGCTCATCTTTTTTGGGACTAGGCTTTAAAAGCTCATTCTCAAGCTTATTAATATTAGCCATCTGCGCTTCTCTACTCTGCTGTATTTCTTGAAGCAACTTATCTTCAATAGAAGTATCGTACACTTTGCCTTCACCGAAACCACATGGCTTATTCTCCAGCCACCTCCTCATCTTCCCAAACGATATCATCATTCCCTCATCCTCATCATTATCAGCGTCGTCTTCATCAAAATCATCAAAGTCATCAGAATCAGAACCGTCCGATTCAACTACTTCACTCCCACCCTTTATCCACTTATTTTTTACAGCAGAGACACATAACAAGGACAGCCCATTGTGTATTGTCTTGAAACCGAGTCGTGCCTGTTGGGTTTGTTGTGGAGAAGATACAAACATTGCGTTTTTGGAAATGAATGGGGAGAGGGGATTAGGTAACGCCAAATTGGGCTTCTTTGGTGGTAAAAGTGATGCTGAATCAAAGAGTGAAACTGTTCCGACATTTATCATCCTTTCTTGTTGCTGCAAGACTGCAAGTTCGTGCTCCATCCCCCGCTTGCCACTTCTAACACCTGAGAGCTACGGTAATTATTGCTTTATATATAAAATTATATGCTCATTCTAACGGTTCGGTGTCGTGGTGTAGTTGGTTATCACGTCAGTCTAACACACTGAAGGTCTCCGGTTCGAGTCCGGGCGACGCCAAAACCACCTGTATCGAATATGCGAAGTAACTTTTTAAATAAAATTCAAAATCCCTATGAAAAAAATGTGGAATTCTAGCACTCTTTCAAAATGTATGAAATTTCTAATTCGCAATCCGTTTTCACTTTTTTACCTATAAAATAAATTAAAGTCTTATTTTTCAATAGATAAATATTAGAAATAAAAAAAATTGTTAATGATATATTTAACAATTTTTTTTTTGCAATATTTCCTCTTTAATGATGAATTTTTCATCGCTAAAAATTATAAAATAATATTATTTTTTCTACTATGAATTTGACAATAAAATATTTTTGTCCTTACTAAAAAGTACTTATAGTGACAAAAATAAAAGTTTCATTTCTAGAGACTAATATTCTTATGGTGTATAGTCCATATTTACAGTCTTCCGTAAGAGGGATTGAGGAAGGTAATGTCTCTTAAAAGGGGTAAGGGGATTCGGGGGAGAGAGCTTTCCCTCTTGCCGTATAAAGTGCTCTTCTAAAAGGCTTTCCCCTCTCCTTCTCCCAAGGCCACTATTTCTATAAACATAGAATTGAATCTTCACTCTTCCTACTGTCAAGACTCTAGTTTGAACATCATACACACTTTAGTTCCTTTCCGATTTTGAATTTTTTTCTTTAAATAATTACAACATAAAACAAGTGTTATAAAAAAAAAGTGTTAATAACACTAGTCTTTCTGAATTTTTATATATTAGTTGTTTTAAGAGTGTAGCACATGAAATGAGTTTTCTTTGAGCATTCTTTCTTTTTGGGCCTCAACTAAAAGAGCCCCTATTTTGAGGTAGCATAATATTACATTAATTAGCTCACAATGAGCACTAACTGTTGATAGGAAAATTTGTCACTTGCACTACCTCGAGGGGTGAGGACTACTGAATGGGAAATAAGGAACCTTCAAGGGGAAAAAAAAAGGGAATCCTAGATCAAGACTATGAATTGGTCAAAACCATTAATTTGACAAGGCAAAAATATAAGTATAAAGCTTAGCAGTAGAGAAGAAACACGATCAAGGTAGCTGAACAAGTTGATTACAAAATCACCATATGTACAAAAGTAGACGCATGACCCCTACCCTAAAAACATGATCAAGGTAGCTGAACAAGTTGATTACAAAATCACCATATGTACAAAAGTAGACGCATGATCCACTCTCTTTTCAAAAGATATTTGAAGAGTAAACAAAGGTGGAGAGAGGAATGAGAATTCTAACTAAAGAGAAACTCCTAATTGAACTAAAACAAAAGGCTTTTAACTTAAATATTGGAGTGGGATCATCGGAAATCCCTACTCCCAACCCTATTTTCGCTTTTTTTTTTTTTTTTTTTTTTTGCTATTGTGTATATAAGTATACCTCCATTTGTTGCACTGGGTTCAATCCAAGAACGAAACAAGTATCAACACTACCATTACCATATATATAATCTCTTATTAACCATTCATTTGCCAAAAAAATTTGGTAAGAAAGCCATTATCATTTAATTAGTGAGTTTTATGAATTAAGGTTATGTTGGATGAGTTGGGGTGTCACTATTGACCAATGATTAGAGCTATTCCACCCTTATACATATATGGGCTCTAAATTACTAGTTAGTTGAGATCCAATAATTGAATGTCCGACTCGCTTTCAAGTTTCATCCATTACGTAGCCGGTAGCATAAACTACATTAGATTAGTAGTAGTACAATTAAACAGATGAATACTCAGTTTCGAAGGGAAAAAAAAAGTAAATAGTCCAAACCTCATTTTTACTTGAGAGGGTTGGAAATCAAATCTATTGTTATCAAATTTGGATTCAGCGTTGATCTAAATTAATCTTGTTTATATTTTGCGCCACATATGTATTGTTTAGATTCAATCACATATGTAAATTTATTTAATAACGACGAATTAAAATCTTCCAAAACGATTAGTAGAAAACTCATATCAGCATGATTCAAAAAATTATTTTTTGTAATGACTTCCATTTAACTAGCATCTACAATATCAGAAGGGATTGCAAGAGGATAAAGAGAATGCAATCTATGAGGGGATGAAGTTGGAGCCCGCATCAATTGATTGATCACTAGGAAATCTATATATATACACTAACTTTTCAATGAGGGATCCCTTAAGTTATTAAAATAAGGAATAAATTAAAAGACAAGTAAAATTATCATCCAATATACTGTAAGACAAGATACACATAAAATTTATGTTTTATTTATTTTTTAATTTATCTCTTACTTTAATAACTTAAAAGATTTCTTATTAGATAATGACTATACATATAAAAGCCAACCTGCATGGAGATCATCAATAATACTTTGCTGTCCCTGCCCATGTCCACGGACCATTAGCATACAAAAAATGCCAAAAGTCACCTCACGGGCTCATTAACCTATTTCCAAAGTAAGAATGTGTGTGTAAATATATATATATATATATATAGACACCACCAACACCATGATTACTCATGCAAATGATCCATTGTATCCCTGGCAAATTAAAGGCAGTCCTTTCCCTTGTTACGGATTTGTTTTATGGGATATGCATTATTTTGTACGTTCAGCAGGGTCTAATCGATGAAAAGCTGCACCTTTACAATTATTATTTGGGGGTAAAAGCAGAGATATATAGTACGATTAATATTATTATATTTTCGCAAGGTTGTAAACTATGAGCTGTAAATGAAGAGTTTCAAATTTCGAGCTTAATTGCATGGCGCTAACGTGATCGCAATCGCATGCATGTGATTGAATTACCCCACAAGGCCACAAGTGTTGCTACCTACCAGAAAACATCCAGCAGTTCTCGCCCAAAACTCTTCCCTGCCAATAGGGTTAACATCGTCCCTTTACTTGATGTTGTCTGTCTTTCAAAATTTTTTTTTTTGATTTTTAATTTCATTAGCTCATATCATGACTGAATTATAATATTATAACAAAATTGTATGTAAAATATATAAATTATATATTTATTGCCGGGACGTTGTTCGAGCCAACCGAGAGCTAACTTTTGAGTCAGACGCATAGGTTTTTATATGATATCAGAGTAAAATTTATCTACAAATGGATCCGCACTGGTTCCTTATCTTCTATGTAACAATGATTAAGGGAAAGATCTGGTCTGCATGTCATACATGTGAAGGAGGTATTAGGGAGATTACTAAAGTATGAGTGACCCCTACGGGCTTCTATAACTATAAACAACGATGACATAGTAATATGCTAGGCTGTGTATGCCCCCAACCGTAGCAAGCAAGCAGTAGTTTTCTGATTTGATTTTTCAAGAGTCGCTACAGCAGTGGGGATCTCATGACTCATATATTTCCATTGATGTTGAGATTAATTAGGTCCGTAGAGCTTTCCATCAGGACCTATCCAGACTGATAGCCCATATAGATATAGCTAGAGTCAAATGAAATGACTGAGAGACTTGTGTATTTTGGAAGGCCTGTTAGGTTTTGTTTGGTAGTTGGGAGATGGATTTGCTTTTAAAAAGTTCCCAGCTAGCCAGTCAATTTACTTTAATATACATGATTGCTGTTTTGTTTGCTGTATTGAATCTATCTGACTCTATATATATATGTTGTGTTGCTTTTCCTATTAGTTATCCACTGAGAAATTGTTGTGATTTCGTTTAATATGTTCAAATATTACGTTTATGTGCTCTCACTTAAATTGAATAAGCCAAATTAATGTCTAAGCAAATGTGAGAAAGATCTCTAGCTACTTGCGGACAAAAGTCCGTTCGGTACTTGTTACATTAAAGAAACTTAAACGCAAAACTATATTATGTGGATGACATTGACCATATGGAGGCTCTCGATTAAAGAATTGAAGGCCTGATGAAGACATATCACAGTATTTTTTATATATAGCTTAAAGTTTTCTAATTATTTGTCTTGTATATAGCAAAACCTCATTATTAGTTTTATTATGAATTCTTTGGACTTATTTAACTATAACTGGAAGTAGAAATGTCGCCATCTTTAAGGAAAAAAGGGAAAAAGGAAAAGAACAAACTCATATATGTATCAGTTTTACACAATCGCAAATAATATTGGAAGGTGATAGGTGAATTGATGGCATTGCTAGAATGTTTTTCAAATTATTAAACTTTGTTTTGCCACTGTATTTAGACAACCATTACTCCTGTTAGAGAACTAGCTAATTACTGTCAATATTTTGGTCGGGTTTGATTGTTGATTAATTTGTCATCTAGGATATTAGCAATGTTTGTATGCTTAAAATTAAAATTCAAAATATCATTGACATTTGGTCCGTATAAGATTATAAAACTAATTAAAAACTATGGATTATGATATGTGTTTGTGCATGATATAACAAAAGACTTTATGAAGAATTTATAAATTCCGGCCACTTCGTAAGAGAGTCGATATATTCTTGATTTTAAATCATTAAATTGATGTACTGTTGTAATAAACTAATTGAAGAAATTAAAACCGAAGTTACCAAACCATAAAGCATGCTAATAAACAATTAGTCAACATAATTGGGTGTTGGTAATAAATAATAGAGTTGATACCATAGTTAGGCATGCATTATTTATACAATAATAGTTAGGCATGCATTATTTATACAATAATAGTTAGGCATGCATTATTTATACAATAATTGATACTTTCAATAAAATCAGCATTATTATTTGGACTAATTAGGTTTTATTTTGAATAACAAGCAAAACTTCCCTTTAACCTACAATTCAAAGTCATGGTTCAAAGGGGGCTAGAGACTTATATATCAAATTGAATGTCTCAATCTAACTCACCGACCAAAGTCCAAAAGGTGCTACAATGGGTCCTATAAGTTATGAGAAGGAACTAATGCCAGAATCCTGAGGGATAATAAATCCCTAAAACCGGAACTGTGTTTCCTCCTATTTCATTATCAAGAGGGTCACGACTTTATCAATTTAGCAACAAGGCAATAAATATAAAGGAAAAATATAAAAGGAAAACCCTATAGTTTTGTGACTCGTGTCTACGAGAGGCTAATAATAATAATAATAACAAATCTTTATTTTTTATTTAAATTAGCTACTAAATAAATATTAATTGGAAGTCGACTCACAACACATCCCCAGTCCTCGTGACCCCCAGGATGGGCTGCAACGCTCTCAGTTCTTAGCACGACAGATTATCATATTATATATAATATATGCATGTATATGTCTGCATCTATCAAGTAAAAATCTACTCATTTTGCGCAATGTACATTTAGATATACGAGTGTCTATTTTGTACACAGAACGCACAAAATTAAAAGTATAGCTCTTAGCCTTTTGGTGAAATATACTTTAAGCAATTTTATTTGACTGTTCAACCGAATTCATATTCTACAAACAGAAATAAATAAAATTAAAATTAAAAAATTAATTTAAATTTTACTCGCCCCAACCTATATAAAAAAAAAAAAAACACACACACACACACACACACAAAGTAGTAGGCTTGTTTTGAGAGACATATATACATTGTGATTATTATCTCTGTATAGAATTTAATTATTCTAGTCTTTGGTGGACTCGACGTTTGATTAATTATTTTATCGACTGACAAATCGCACCCAATGGCTCGTGGTACACGCAGAGCAATTTGTGCCCATGCTAGGGCTACACCACTATTTGATCATTTGATGGATTATGTATGTCCTGACTCATAATGATTTGTGATTCCAAGTAGGAAAGGCATTGCCATTATTAATTTGTCCTTGTGAGGTTTATAAACCTATATGGGATTCGGTAATCTTATTGCCGACTAAACTTCATGGGATATCGATCAAGCCCTAATTAAAGTGGTGATCTAATGTTAACAGCCAGATAAACAGTGCCCTTTTCTTCTTTTTTTAACCCAAAAATAATTACATATATGTGATTTGCCCTAAAAATGACATGATTCTATATGAAGAAGCATCAAAATCTAAAGACTATTGTGAGGTTGAATCCCTTCCATGTGGAGTGATACAAGCCCTACATGGGGGACACTCCACTATTTCATCATCTTTTTTTTGTCAAAAAGAAACTGTTCAGTTTGAATTGGTTATGTTTGTTGGGAGGATGCAACAGTGATTTAATTTTTTTAGATTTGGGTTTGCACAGAAAACAGCAGACAACTAGTCTTAATCCTAGACAGTGGACATCCAGAACACCCCCCCCCCCTCCCCCCCAAAAAAACTCAAAAAAATGATATGGAATATTTATTAATTAAGTTTTTATTTGTTTGGAAAAATAGAAAATAAAAGTGTTGAATTGAAATGTCAATGACTTTAGGGTGGGGCTCGCATCAAGTTACTTGCCACACAGTAGAGTAGGTATATAATTTCAAGTTTAACTGGATGGCACAGTTGAGTCATGATCAACATGAAAAGGTGAATTTAATTATTTCACCAATAAATGGAACATTTGTAGGTTTTATGATATAATACAATAAATCATTTCAGGGGGGATTTGTATGGGCAAACTTTTTATTGAGTTCAAAATGTTAAATCATGTCCTTGTCCATGTCCATGAGTGAGAGAGAGAAAGAAGGCAATGACTTTTTATCCTTTCATTTAACCATGTGCAACTTTTTCTGGAAGTTCAAAAACTCCCTCCCTGCCAATTTACAAAGTTTATCTCAAGCTTAATTCTTGCATTTTGAATCAATCAATCAATCTTATAGTTTTTAAAACCAAAAACTATGAATTTTAAGGTTTTTTTTTCTTTTTAAATGCAGAAGCCCTACAAAGATATTGTAGACTCCAATTCTGACTAAGAAAGTTAATATCATGAATCGTAGTTACTGAAACTAACATTCAAGGATTAAATTATATTTTTATATAATACAATTTAAAAATTCAATTGAATTTAACATTCAATAGGTAAATAGATATGGAAATTTGATAGGTTTTGACGGAAATAAATATACAATGGGTAATTTTTTATGTAATTTTTGTAATAGAATGATAAATTGAGTAATTGACTCAAACTATGGGATGTACCTTTTGTTTCACTTTATAATTATGGTGAACACTCAGCACTATTAAGCAGCTAATAATAACTAATAACAATCATTATCTATAATTTTGTTGCTTAAATAATTGTGTTATCGTTTCTTGTTGAATTGCAATTACAAATGATTAGACTAAGTTATTGTAGTGCATCTAATTTCAGGTGAAATTAAAGATCATGTATTGATTTAACTAATTGCTTCGAATGGCAAGCAATTTTCAATGTGTATTGATTTGACAATATTCGGCATCTCAATAGCTCCATTAAATAGATTTTTCCAAATAGATCAATATCCAGTTGAAGAAAAAGTAATATTAAATGTAGTTTAATTCGCTATACAATCCAAAAACTACGGTTAATATTGCCAAAAAAAGGGCATTGTACTACTCATTAAAATCAAGAAGACATGAATAACTAATCAATAAGAACTGATGATACTTCATTTTCATGAATTAGGTGAGTGACAAATTCATCTTTCGTTGTGCATAAATTATCATATAATCTTGACATTCTGAGCCATTTAATCATAAGACCTAAAGTGGAGAACAGTGGCTACAAGCGTAGAGCTAATGAGCTATAGATATTTGGGATCCGATGGTGCCACTGCCACTGCACCAAAGCGTCTTTCACTGAGATTGAGCAATAATCATATCGTAGAAAAGATATTCACATTATTGATTGTTGTCATATGCAGCAAGTGCATGCCATGCCCGACTGTTAGGCCATCATTTTAGTGCCATCAAATTCATTTGTCTTAAAAAAAATTTCGATTAGTAGGTCTCACTGTTTGGCTTCTTCTCAATGAGCTGCCCCCACGAGCATGACATCCAAGTTTCATCACGTACGACGACGTTAACAATTTATTATTATTTTATTTATTTTTTATTTGACAATGCTGTATTAAGTTTCAAGAGTAGCATGCATTTTTAATGTATTTTTTTTTTAATCTTGCATTATTGGTCCTCACAACAAAAATTTACTTATATATACAATCAAAGAAGCTTTTAAAAGTTTGTTTGAATCAACGTTTTTTATTTGTATTCTTTTTTATTTATATATTTTTAATTAATACATAAAATAGAGTATGATGAGGAACAGCAATTATTGTTTAATAAATGAAATATCTCATTCCTTTCTAAAGTCTAAACTTTAAAAAAAATAAATAAATAAGTATTGCATAATTTGAATGAAACACCTCCTCACCTGGCTGAACAAAATTTAGACCTTAGACATTTTGTATTCTTATCTGGAAACATTATTTTTATAGCCCCGTTTTTATTTCTAGTTTGCAGTAATTAAGATTTAACCAGAATACATAGTCGCACGAATTGAACATCGGCATGTCGCCCAACAACAGCCATATACAGTGACTGAGTGGTTTCTTTTTTCTTTTCTTTTTCGAATATTAATTATTTCCGTAAACATTATTTGGTAAATATAGAAACACTATCGAGATTTTATATAGCCGAAGATTTTTATGTTATTTGAAATGTAATTAACCCGTCATGCAAGCAATGATATCACGGTACATTCTGTTGATCGCTTAGTGAAATTAAGTGCTTGTTAGATAGAACGTTGTCCCAAAATGAAAAAAAAAAAAGACGAGAGATTTGTTTCCTTTTCAATTTTTGCCTTGGCCCAATGGGAGAGAAAAGATTGAAAGGTAGAAAGAAGATAATCTCACAATTAGCCATGTGTCCCTAATTCAATTCCAACAGCCTGTAATTGCAGACATGTGGCTTCGTTTAATTAGATTATTCTTTGTCTTCACTCTTGAACGCGCTGTATATAACTTTATTGAATATGGTCACCTCATTAAGAGTCTTATCTTTGATTAATCCTCCTTAATAATTCTGCATTTATACATGGACCCCAACACAGTACCATAGAAAATTCTCAAATAAGTAACAACTAACTGTTTTGGTTAAGATTAATTAAAATTTGACAAATCCTTCATCATGGATAAATATGTCAAATAAGGAGAGAAGAGAAATATCTGTAAATCATCAAATTAAATGATAAGATTAAAAAACGACAATAATTAAACTAAAACTAATCGTCTGTTGTTTGAATCAAACAGGACCTTAACTTCTGTTGGAATGACTAAAATAGTAAGATAGATTTAGATACACTACCATATGGATACTTTTATTGTTTAATTGGGTCTAGTTGATTGAAATAGAAAATTTATGTCCTAATGTGAGAGATTATAATAACGTAGCGTCCTAACGCGAGAGATTATAATGTCGTAAAACGCACCCATTTAAAATTGTGTAAAGAATAACAAGTAATATAGAGAGGCCCCGCGAGAAAACAATACGACGACGTTGGTAGATTAAGCAAATAATAGCATTTGGCAAGTGAAGTCATCAACCACCAGTTAATCTCGCCAGCCTAACCTCGGAACGTAACATTATTATCTATCTTAATCTTCCCGTAATTAACATGACTAATAACCAAAACTCTCAGTCCCAAAATATATAGAAAATCCATTTTCCCGGGAAAACTGATATCCCTATCACTCTCCCTCTGTCTTTCTTTTCAGACAAATCATCCCAATGTACATTTACCTCCAAAAGATAGATTAAAAAGATAAAAATAAAAAATAAAAACGCGGAACACTCACCTCATCTTCATATTTATTTATATCCAAACAAGCACATATAATTCAGGTATCAAGACAAAGCCTCTTCTCTTCACATACTCACTCTCTCGTGAGTTTTCTCCGATCAATTTTCCGGAGGTGGATATTTTGGAAAAAAGAAATCTAAGAAGTGATCGATGAGAAGAGAGCTCTGAGAGATGTCGGTGACGTGCTCAGGTAGCTTCCCGGATCTTCTCTGCGGCGAGGATTCCGGCATCTTCACCGGCGAGTCATCGCCGGCATGTTCATCATCGGACCTCGAGTCTTCGGTTTCCATCGAAGAGTCAATCGCTGGCTTTATAGAAGATGAGCGGAACTTTGTTCCTGGGTTTGATTACCTGACTCGGTTTCAAACTCAGTCGCTTGACGCCTCTGCCAGAGAAGAATCCGTTGCATGGATTCTCAAGGTGATGACATTAATGCCACCTTATCAATATACTTACATTAATACGTACGTATAGCTATCAGCTAAGTACTTGATGATCATTAAGGGTAACTGTCGATCAATCTGAGCCGTAGATCTGAGTTAAAAGTTTTGTAAAATCAGATTGACCAGCCGTTGGATTAATGGAGATATCAATGATCAATCCTGCAATATCTAATCTTTCTCAGTACTATAAATACCATTTTGATATTACGTGGCAGTGATTGATATTAAAAAGTTTTCACGTACTTGAGTGTCTTTTTAATCGACAGGTGCAAGCATACTATAATTTCCTCCCACTGACGTCGTATCTCTCCGTCAACTACATGGATCGGTTTCTGTACTCTCGTCGGTTGCCGGTAAGTGCATGTCGTTCCAAGTTTCTTAGCTGGACCGCAGAGCGGATTACCGGGATAATTAATAACGATCGCGGGAAGTGATTAATTAATTTTGACTATTGAGGTACTTGTTTTTGACTTTTGAAAACAAAGAAAATGACACAAGTGAATTGACTAATCAATTTATGGATTACGGTGTTGTTTACGCGAGTAATTAAACACCCTTTTTTCTTTTTTGTCCTTCTTGAATTAACTTTGTAGACAAAAACTATTTTTATTTTAAATGAACTTTAATCGAGTGTATACTATTTATTATGTCTTTATAAACATTGTAGCTAATGCTTTGATAAACTTTTTACCTTTTATTTAACGTTACCATTTATTGCTTTTATTAACTTTTTTATATTCTTTGTCAGCACGTGAAATTCACGTGGGAATAACATTTTCAACTACATTGTTACAAATTAGAGGCGGCTTGAAAGTTGAAACCTAACATAATTTGTAATGATTATTTTTTTTATTATTATTGTAATTGATTTGCTAATTGAAACTCTTTTCAGGATAACAATGGGTGGCCATGGCAACTCTTATCTGTTGCTTGCTTATCATTAGCGGCTAAGATGGAGGAAACTGTGGTTCCTTCTCTGTTGGATCTTCAGGTACTAACTAGCAATTGTCAAATCTAAAAACAGTACGACTTACTGGCTCCTAATTAATAATAATAATAATAATTAACACTTTTTAATAATTATAGGTTGAAGGTGCAAAATATATTTTTGAAACAAAAACAATCCGTCGCATGGAGCTTCTCGTGCTGAGTGTCTTGGATTGGAGGCTGAGATCGGTAACACCATTCAGCTTCATTGATTTTTTCGCATGCAAGCTCGATCCAACAGGAACTTTTATGGGGTTTCTGATTTCAAGGGCCACAAAAATCATTTTATCCAATATCCAAGGTAGTACAATATACATAGTAATTATACATGCTCCCACATTATACTTACTTGTATAATTATTAATTTATTAATTGCTAATATTATGTCAACAGAGGCTAGCTTTTTAGAATATAGGCCGTCAAGCATTGCTGCTGCAGCGATTCTTTGTGCGGCCAATGAAATTCCAAATTTGTCTCTTGTTAATCCTGAACATGCTGAATCATGGTGTGATGGGCTGAGTAAAGTAAGCGAGTAATTAATAATGTATTAATGATGGGCATATGTATGTATGGTTTATCACAAATTATAATATCTGCCGATGCCAACACAAACAAATATCCATTTTTGCAGGAGAAAATCATCAGCTGCTACCGGTTAATGCAACGACTCGTGCTTAATGATAGCCGAAGAAAACAACCAAAAGTTATCCCCCAGCTTCGAGTTACGATTCGGGCCAGAATGAGGTCCTCCTGTGACTCGTCATCATCGTCATCATCTTCATCATCACCAACTTATAAAAGGAGAAAATTAAATAACTATCTATGGGTAGGTGATGACAAAGGAGGCTCCGAGTGAGGGGAAATTTTTATTAAATAAAAAAAAGGGCAAGGACGAAAAAGAAAAGAAAATGGTGGTCCAAGTTGTCTAATCCTCAATATTTTTTGGGAGGGTTTTGAGAGTAATTAAATTGACTTGAGTGTGTAGATTATTTAGTATATATGTATAAGCTTATGTATAACAGTTTGGTGAGTGTTGGGAGGTTGATTTATTAATTTTTTTTTTTTTTTTTGGGTTAGTTTGTTGGTGGGATTACATCAATCCATTAAGTTTAAGCCTTTAAGGGCTTTGCAGATTCCCAAGGGAAGGGGATTTGCTACATTATGAATATTTTTGTGTGACAAAAGTTAGGGGCAGATAGAAGCGGGAAAAAAAATAAAAATAAAAATAAAGAAGGGAATAAAAAGAAGTGTATTAATAGTGGAGTCAGTGATGGAGTGTGAAAGATCAAGTGGCGATTGAATTCAAGGGCTGCATTGATTATTGAATGGAGAAGTGAAGATAGTGGGGCCCTTATGTATAGAGTCGACGGAAAGAGAAGAAAATTTGGCAAAATAATGAGGGGCAATGGAGACTTTGAAGTTTGAGCTGCAGCTCCTCCTCAAGGGGTATTTGTCAAAGCATCCCATCAAAAATCAAAGGGCGTTCTCCATTTTCTTCTTCATTATCGTTCTGCGACTTTTCATTGACAGCGCAATCGAACAACTTATTTGAGAAGATGACTCCATGTTTATAAAATGTAGACTTGGTTGAGTGGTTTGGGAGCGCAGGCGCGTGATAGGTGCATGGCTCGCACGTGTGCATGTGTGTTATTTTGGCGGGAAATGCCTCTTCTAATGTGGCCTTGACTTGACCTTGGCCTAACATTTGATACTCAAGCGTCCATGCGTGTAGAGGTGACACGCGCGGATACTTTTTTTTTTTTCTTTTTTTTTTTAAAGTTTCTCAGAAAGAGGTTCCCCCTCTTTCACGGCCTTAGTTTTGGCCAAAGATATAAAAAAATATACAAAGGTCTTTGGGGCCTTTTCATGCGTGCTGTACGGGATTGATTCATCAATATATATAATAAAAATCCATATATTTGTTTAATTTCTTTTTTCTTTCATTTCAATTTAATGTTTCGGTCTAATTCTATGCGCAAAGGCACGTGATTGACAATGGAGACTTTTGTAGCTTTCCCATTGTTTGAACGCTGTCAAAAGCCCTTTAAGATGCAAATATGGAATTTTGCGAGGCACGCTCAGTGAATGTATCGACTCTCCAAGCTATCCAAGTGATCGAAGGGGCTGTGCTCGGTCCCGCCAGCTAGAAATACCCTTAATTTCATTAACATGACTCCTCAGTTATGAAGCGCTTCCCGTGACCAGTCCGTGGCTATCGGGCGTTGGCTGCTTCTCCCAGCCAGCTAAGTCCCTCGCTTCAGATATCCGACAATAATTAAGACGAGCTAGGCCAGCTTCTTATCGCATCTATATATATATGGCATCTAACTTCTTCACAGGTAAATCTTTTATAACTGCATGAACAGATATATTTTACTCCATATATTGTGAAGTGTGTGGGAAAAAGCTAGCGGGGGGCTTAGAAAGCTACTTTTTATTTACAGACAAGTATCTAAATTACAAAAAGAAAAAGTCGATCAAGAAGTTGTCATTTAGCCCTTGATGCCCGACATAAGGTATATTATTATATTATTTTCTTTGTGTTGCATGTAGTAAACATATATAGCACAGTGACCCTTCATACGGGGTGCATTTATATAAGAAAAAAAAGTAACCATGCAATTATATCATCAGGCAATTTCCCTGCATCAGTACTTGTCATCCAACCTTATCACCTATTCACTTTGTCACACGTGTGGGATCCGTGATCGAGCGTATACAGAGTAAAGTATTATTATCTTCTTTCATTCACATCAAAATTAGACGTGCAAGTGCCCCTCTCTTTATTATTTATGGACCACACTCGAGAATTATGAAAACATGTGTTTTTCCAATTTTTGGGTGGTACACACAAATTTATTTTGTATGGCATTTTTATTGGATTGTTGCTTTCAGTACTAATCACTATGCCATTTGTGAAAACATGTAGCCAGGACCACTTAGTAAATATAATGAAATGTAAAATATGCCTAAAGTTTTGCTCGGAATTCATATTAGAATCAGACTGTGATTGGGATTTGTTTGGCACCTATATTCATACATATAAATTTGTGATTGATTTTTGGTTCAAAGGAGGGAAGGGAGTTATAAAATTAATGTCAACATTCTTTTAGAATATTGATATGTTATTACAATCAGAGATCTCTTAATATTTACAATTAAAAATTTGTTTTGGACTGATCTCTTAACATTATTATGATACAATTCATATTTCTATTTTCATATTTGATGGAATAGATTTCTATCCTTACCCTATAATATATGATTGTAGGGAAAATTTGAGAATAGAGTCTCAACACCGATACTGTTGGAGTTCGGATTCAAACTTGCATGCTGGTGCTGCAAGTCTACAAGGCCTAGTAATTAATGTCATAATCTGATCTTATTTAAATTAAAAGTCTAGCAAATTTTGAGTGAGGGACGTGGATGTAAGCATGGTTAATAAAAATACTTTATGGCTTTATTTATAAAGGTACTTTTTTAAAAAAAAAAAATTCCAAAAATGTGGATCCCGCTATCTAACGTTAACGACTTGTCCAAATGCACTTGATAATATAATATGTCGCATCCACTGATTAAAATAGGAGCGGCTTCCAAATTCATATATCAATCAAGACAATGTGGCGTTTCTTCATTCGACCAGCTATAGTGGGAGCCATGAAGATTTGGATTAACATTACTAATTAAGCTAATCAGAAACACCACCATCTTTTCTTCTTTCTTCTTCCTCACTAGAAAAATCTCAATTCTATATTTCATTAAACTAGGTATTAAATGTGGGTCTGGTTTGGTAATCAACGACTTATAATTGTAATTAAATCGTACCAGCGCACGCCCTATATGAGACGTGACGAAAGTCTAGATTAATTAAATGTTTAATTAAACCAATTAAAACAATAATGGGACGGAGAATAGGACGAGGCGTGGACAACAGTGACAATGCTATCAAGAAAATAATCAAATTTTATGACCCCTTATGTCTCACCCTCCTCAATTTCTCTCTACAGAGTACCAACCGTGTTTTTATAATCCACAAGCTTTATAATTAACCCAAGTTGCTGCAATAAAACATTGATGTACGTGATCTTTAACGTAATCATCAAGTGGTCTGAATGAAAAGGTGCTTAATATTTTTAATCTCTATAGCTAGCTAATTTTCTTTATTTTGGCTTGAATTTATCTTGGTCTCGCTTATGTACAAGCGTTAAATGAAATAAATAAATAAATAAATCTAATTATGTACTAAAGGAATCGAAATAAAATTTAATGTAAAGATTAAGAATATTATAAAATGCCCACTAAAAGTTTCATGACATATCAATTCACCAACAAGATTTTTTGACAATTATATTCTATCACCTAATATTTTGACTATTCTCATTTTACACCAAAACCTTAACAATAGTAAAAAATTGTTGAGGTCATAAGGGTATTTGAGGAATTTCAAGCTTTAGTTATTTTTCTACCTCTTTACTGGCCCTTTTTTTTTTCTTTTTCTCTAGACATTTGACTAACGAGCTCTTTTTTATTGGTTTAGTTATTAAAATTTTCTTATGTTAAAATTTTCCCATAATAGAATTCCAGGACTTTTTACAAAGTTGTAATAATTGAAAATTTTTTATGTATCCATAAACAAATTAATTCATGATGTTATTTTAACTTTGGTTTAATTATAGTTGAGCTTAAAATGATGAAATTTTTTCGTACCAATAAAAATGATATCATGAATTAGTTTGTTTATGGAAGTATGAAAAATTTTCAATTACTATTATTCTGTCAGAAAACCTAGAACTTAATTATGGGGATATTTTAACATAATAAAATTCTAACAATTGAAATAAAGAAAACAAAGACTCATAAATCGGATGTTCAAAGAAAAGGTAAAAATTTGTAAAAGAACTAGAAAAATAGAAATATAATTTCAACTTGAAATTTCTCAAATATCCTCATAACCTTAACAAATTTTTAATAGTATTCAGGTTTCAGTGACAAAATGATAATAGTCGAAATATTAGATGACAAAATATAATTATTAGAAAACTTTAATAATTAATTGATATGTAAGGAAACTTCTAATGGATATTTGATAATATCACTAAATATTATTATCATATCATTCATTGGGCTGGACGGCGACGTGACGCCTTCTCATTGGATTCAAAAAAAGATGAAACGATGTGAATTTGGATTTTGTCAGCAATAGGAGGTTCCCACCATTAGCCCTCATCATGAAAGCAAAATAAAGATCACATGAGAGTTTGGGTTTATGATGATGATTAACAATTGCAGCTATAATTCACCTATAATGGCAAGTATAAATATAAAAAAGAAGAGTGGTAATAATCGCGGACTACAAGTTCAAACTATTCAATTCCCCTTAGGCCGGTGAGAGGATGACATGCATTGCTCAATATAAAGACTAACAGCCAGCGGCTGCTTTACTAAATGCAAAAATCAAAATAAGATTGAACTCGATATATAGAGGCCAGGGGACCCAATGCTTTACTGCCTTATCTTGCACTAAATAAAACTTCCACCAAGCACTTTCTTCATTTCTCAAAAACAAAAAGCAAAATGGTGTTTAAAGTTAGGAATCCTAAGTATAAACCCAAAAGCCAAAAATTCTTTTTCCCTTCCAATGAATAGCTAGGGTTTAATGGGGGCGTAGGGGGTAGAATCTAGCAGCCTCTTTAACCTAGTGCTTTTCTTTGGGGAAATTTTCAACTTTAGTGTTAATTGCCCTGGCCATGACAAAAATGGAGGACCCTTAAAATTCAGCTTTTGAAGATGATTTTTGGTTGTAAAACTACGCTCGTGGGGCTGCTGTAAAAGCCCCTTGGGCCCGTTTTGTATAAAGGGTTCAAAAGCTAGAATGATTCTGAATTCGCAGATATGATTTGTGATTTGATGCTGAATGCAAGACACAGGCTCACCAGTCTCTAATCCACAGTGTGCTCAAATGTCACCATTTCATGTCATGAAAATAAAAAACAATGCCAAAAAGAAAAGAAATACGGATCTCGTTAGTCTTTACACCGTAAAAGAAAAAAAGATATTAATTTATGTTTTGTCTTTTCAATAGTTGGATAATTGTTCAACTATTAGTTAAATTTATCACGAGATTAAACCCTAGCGAAAGCTAAGCTATCTGTATCTGATAAAAAGAAAAATGATCATGTGATTTCTGGGGGAAGGGGAGCCCCAAAGGTTGGCTTTCCAACTCACGTTTACTTACTCTCTTTGGATGCCATGAAAAGAAGGCGAAAGGAAAGAATGGAGTGGCCGTGGCTACTCTCTCGAATCGAGGGAGCGTATGTGCGATGTCGTTTTGTTCTTTATCATTATTGCTTTTAATTTTGTGAACTGTGATAGTGCATGCCCTGGCCAGGACCTCCATTTACAAAGAGTGGAGACAAAAGAAGTCGTCTGTTTAATCATCATCGTTCAAGAACCAAATTAATTTATCCTCCAATCAGATCCTAGCTATATGTTTCTGTAAAAATTTTGAAAGCACCAACACACCCATGTGCCCAAAATTCAATACAATAAAAAAGAAGAAAGGCATATGTGTGTGTGCGCGCGCGTGTGTGTATATATATATATATATGTATGTATTTGGAATATAATAGAGAAACTAAACTTATGACAATAACGTGTCTCGAGATTTTACTCGGTTTAACCCAGTCTGCACGTAAAAGAATGAAAGAAAGAAAGAAAAGGCGGAATGCAAAAGGTACGGCCGTTTAGCCGAAAGATTATACCAAAATTGCGTTTCAAAAGAATAATTGAAAGAAAGCACACACATCCTCAAACTGTTCGTTCGATATGACTGATTTTGGGATGCCGTCATGGACACATGGTTTGATACACAATCAACTACATCTTTCCTTGTTCATTTTCTAAAGCAATTTTCAACTTTGTTTGTCTCATGAACACATTATACATATGTTTTTTTATCTTTTCGGCCAAAGATTTATTTGTCTAGTAGGTATAATGGGAACATGCATATACATATATAGTTCACTTTAATCATATGACTTTATACAACTATGCATGTATAGAAGGCTTTGTTTTAAATATTAAACATTGATTTAAAGAAACCCTAGCAATAGATAACACGTGCAATTACTTACGGAAAGCAAAAGATATTAAAAAAAAAAAAAAAAAAAGGTATACAAAATATCCATCGTTGTGCATTTCCAGATCAATATCCCACAATGAAGATGTAGGTATGTAGTAGCCAACTTTCATAACATAAATACAACAAATTGTCGTAAGACTCATGACTGTCACAGCATCGCGCAAGAAAGTATATATAAACCTTACAATAAGCTGAGACAGTGGGCTGTCACGTTCTTCACATAATTCCTCGTTGCACAGACTGTTATATGCAGCAGCTGGGGCAAGGCAGAGCTTAGTTTAATTAATGATAATCCAACACTATTATGAGTTTGGTTCGATTCCTTGACAGATAATTAATAGCGATTTGTTTAGTCTTTAAATAATACTTTACAGTGTTCAGCGTGACTAAATAACGTCTTGAATAATTTAAACAACTTTTGGAATTATAAAGAAATGGCGGGGTGCCCTTAACAACCCACACATTATCAGCGAGCTGCAAAAGCTAATCTTTGATATTAATATATACAAAAATCAATGCGTAAGATCGATGTTCATATTGCTTTCACAAGACACGAAGGGTAGATTTATTTAGCGGACACCCTTTCACAAATTGCCAGCTTTTGAAATTGTTTAGAGGCTGTGTCCCTCGTCTTTCTAATTAAAGTGATATGCAAAACAGAATGTTCGCTTGGATGATTGAGATATATGATTTTTCTTGTAGAAGCTAAAAAGAAGAAGAAAATAAATAAGAGAAAAATGCCGAGGCTTTGATTTGTCTATTTGACTATCGTATAGGTAGTAGATTCCTATTGTACATTATGGTCACACACTCCCTTTCTACTAGTATTTTTCATTTATTTAGATTTTCTAGATGGTATTTCCCGATGAATAAATAAACAAGTAAAGTGATATGCAACACAAAATGATTTATCTTGTAGAAGCTAAAAAGAGGAAGAAAATAAATAAGAAAAAAATATTGAGGCTTTGATTTGCCCCGTTGACTATCGTATAGGTAGTAGATTCCTATTATAAATTATGGTCACACACTCCCTTTCTAGTTTCTACTAGTATTTTTCATTTATTTAGGGACATTGGACGAGATCTTCTAGATGGTCTTTTCCGATGAATAAATAAATAAGTAAAGGCTTCGGTATCGACTTTAATTTTCTCAATTACTTCATAAATTAGCACAATGTCAGGTCGGATAGCCGCCATAGACCAATGAATCAGGCTGGCCCACGTAGCCCAAAACGTACAAAAAACTTTCAAAATTGGGCCTCGATTGTGATTTGTGGATCCGTAATGAATAGGTCCAATTCCAAGTACTCAATTTTGGGCCCGTTCCTTCTGCTCAGCTCGGACAAAATGGCCCACCGCGCGTCCTGCTGTCAGCCGCTCACAGTCCTTCCCGCCAAAACACCATTCACCACCATTACCATCGCCAACATTCTTATCCTACGCACTCCCTGCGTCACTGCTCCATCTTCACTCCTTTCATTATCTTCTTCTTCATATCTCTCACTCTCAGCCAAACATCTTTGCAAACCCTGACGGAACTTCTCCTCCCCCAGAAATACACTTATCCCGACCCAACCCCTGAATTTGCTGAAGCTGTAAGTGCTTTTTTATCTGTATAATAAATGTTCTACGTGTGTGTTAATTTCTGTGAAGTTTATGTTATTGCCTTTTTTTTTGTGGGTTTATTTACAGGAAACCCACGAGTTCAGGGATGAGATTTTGAAGAAGCTCTCCAAGGACAAAGAGACCTTTGGAGATGAACGTGATACTGTCAATGAGGTTTGCGTTGAAGTAATCTTTTTTCACTTTTTTAACCTTTTTCAATTAATAATTATTGTGTTACCCATGAAATAATAATTGGGCTTTCAATTGTTGTGGGTATTGTCTTCATTACTCACCGTTGAATGCTTGATAACTATCTGTTTGATGTCTTGTTCTTGAAATTTTAAATTGTGCCCAGCTAGAATTCTTTTGTAGAAAAATTAGCCTTTTGTCGAAAAATTATCACGTACATGTGATCGTTTATGGAGTTCAGACGTGGTCGTTTGTGACAGTAATTGTTTCGCTAATCAGTTTACTTTAGTCTAAGAAATGTTAGTAAAACTCGATCAAGTCATGTCCATTTGCATGACTAATATACATTTTTCCTCCGTCCACGCTACTGTTATCTGGGGAGACACATTATGCGTGGAATCATGACATCCCTCACCATAAGATAATATACATTTTCACTAATAAATTTTACTAGATTCATATTCGTGCACTCCTGTTCATTTGCACTTTAGCATAACATAGCTGCTTGAGGAAATGTGTGCGAGAAAACAGGATTTCTTCTTGATGTCATAGATATAACTTATCCAAAGCATTCCCAGCTGGCTGTTTCTCATTCTCAATTTTTATAATAAATTGTCTAATGATATTACCCTTTATGAAATGTTGGGCTAGTGATATTGATGAAGGGAATAAACCGGATGATTGTTTCATGTTTTATCTGGCAGTGAAATAATGCTTGGTCACATACTAAGACATTTTTTTTTTCCATCATTTCAGCAAAAGCATTTTAGCCTACATTCAATGTAAATTTTTACTTGTTAGTTGTTAGATATTTTGTTGTAAAATGATTGATACCAAAAGAGGGGAAAAAGGGACACATAAATTTTTCCTTTTCCTGATGATTTATTCAAATTTGATAAAATAGTTATACATTGGGTGTATCTCTCTATGTTGTGTGAATATAGGTTCCCCCTCCTACTTAGCACATACATCACCATGAAGAAAACCACCTAAAAATCAGATATCTTTACCCACAAATGATAGGTGAAAGTTTTGCACTGCCCCATTTCCATTATAATTATAAATGTAATAAGGCTACTCCATAGGGTCAAAAATGAGTTTAGATGTCCAAACATATCAATGTACATAAATGACCCTCGTCTGTGGTCTCTGGTCGATATCTTTGCGTCAATCTTGAGATCTTTGCATTTATGTCTGTGGGGTATTCACTGGTATGTTAAAAACTTTCAACTAATCCCCAGAACATCATTTATGGACAGCAGTTTACAGGATAAAATTATGATATGTTTGTGTTACTAACTTTATATAGTCCCTGGTTTAAGGATCTGAATGCGATCATTCATCACGTCAGTGTGATTGAATTCTAATACTGACTCAACATTGATTGCTGATGGGAACTGTGGTCCTAGGATTTACAGTTTGAACATGCTTGGATTATTTTCCATATGGCCATTAATGAGTACGCCACTTTTTAATTAATGTGCCTCCAGATTTGTTACCTGACGCCCCATTAGCCACACCAAGGCAGTTTGATTCAGATAGAGCACTAGGCTGCAAAGTGTTGCCAAAAAAAAAAAAAAAAGTCCTTTGGTTGCATATTCCATAATTTAACTTCTTTTTCCAAATAAATTATCTTGTATGATTTTATTAATTATTCATTTTTTTCTAATTACCTTTTTGTTTATATGTCTACAATTAAAAATTTGCCAAGATCATACGAAACGAAGCCATATCTAAGCAGAATTATATTGTACCTTCACATGAACTTAGAAAACAAAAGTCATGGAAAACATAGCACCTGACCTGCAAGCATTGATGTTATTTTGGAAAAAGAATAGTATTTCCTTAGGAAACTGGTGATTTCCTTGTTTATTACTTTATTTGCTGGTTTTACAAACTTCATTAATGGTTTTGTTGGAAGATGAATATGTAGAAAATCTTATATAAAAATCTTGCACAGGCAGTATACAATAATTATGTCCTCCGAGGAGGATTATCAGAATTGAACCTTTAGCAACTTGACACTGTGTGAGAGACTGGGATTGAGCTATTCTATGGCTAAATCAGCTGGTTAGAAACGAAATAGTCTGATAGAGCTCTTAATCATAATTTGCCATGTGGGGTGATAGTTTACTTATTTATGGGATTTAAACAATTTGTAAAATTGAAAAAAAAAAAAACATCAATCCAGTTACCTTCTCAATCTCTAATATGATCCTAGAACTAAGGTCGGCAAGGAGATCAAGAATTCAGAGCTCTTGACTAGTCGCAAAACGACAAGCATGGATCTAGGATTATAGAGAAATATATATGCTTTCGCCCATGCTTCCAGACAATTCTAGCAACTGCTCATCTCAATCTACAATAGGCTAGTTACCTAGGATTATAGAGAAATATAAATTAATATACCCTTTCGTCCACACTTCCAGACAATTCTAGCAATTGTTCATCTCAATCTACAATAGGCTTGGTAGTTGGTATCATTGGCATCCAAGCAACTTGTTTAATTTGATATCGTCACTACTTTTTTTCTTTTTTTCTAAGAGTTTTAGTAGAGTGAAACTCTCATCACTTGCTTTTCTCTTAGGAGGTCTGGCTTTTAGCTTGACTTGCAAAAAGTTCAATTATTGAAAACCCCTAAAAGAAATATCTGACCTGACAACAATTTATCACTGTGTTGTAGAAATCTTCATTCAAATTGTTATTACTTTTTGTGCACATTTGGCCCATTTCTGACCATGCTTCATTACACAATGTGATTCTTTATATGAAGGGCAGAAGATCCAAAATTTTACGAGTATTTCAGAATTGATTGATGCTAGTTAATTAGCTTGTGGTTTTGAATAAAAAAAGTGTTTAATAATTTCCTCCACAAAGAGTACGGAGGACCCGGGACATTACTGGTGGAGCCTTTTACAGATATGTTGATTGCTCCGAAGGAGAGGAAATTACCCGCAGGACCTTAGGCTGCACGGACGTCCCTGTAATGGGCTCAAAGTCAAAACAAATGTTGATCCGGATTGGGAGACTTGGATTTCGAACCCATCCAAGTGATAATGTTGATATCCTCTTCATGCTTCTTTTTTTTTTTTTTTTTTGTGCTTGACATTGTCATGTTTGTGCTACAATTCCTGGTCATCTATGTCAAACATATAGCTTTACAAAAACTTGTGGCTGCAAGATCTAAATCTTTATCACAAAAATATTACTTGTAATACAACGTCAGATTCATTTCCTCTGTTCGAAGCTATACAGATATCTTATTACTAGAAAATCTTTTCATATCACAAAGAAGGGAATAACCATCAGCTCCCAGCCTCTGAGATGCTTTGTAACGAAGGCCGCCATGGTTTGGACCTCATTGCCGCTTGGTTCACTGGTGTGGACATCGGACGGTGCCTTTCATGTTTCATCACCTGAAAATTTTTAAGCGAACAAGCATTAAGTGCATACTTATGTATGAGAGAATGGATAGATTGAAATGAATGATAAGAAACCTGTGCAGGTCTCAAATTCACTCTGGGTTAATAATATTCCTTTTGCGATGCGCTTGAAAGTTGAAAGATAGATGGATACCTGGTTGGTATTTTCCTTGTCTCGTTGTGTTTCGGCGCCTGAATCGATCAGCTTCTCTTGCACCGTCTGCAAGTTCTCATGAACCGACTCCTGATGCAGCCTCTTTGTTTTTGCAGACTTCTTTGCTCGCAACACTTTCATAACCTCTGCAAGAAGAAGAACGAAAACCAGTCAAACCCTTATTATTCTAATTAACAGAAAGACAGACAGACAGACAGACAGACAGACAGATAGATAGATAGATAGATATTCTAGTTAATAAAGCAACAATTCGCCTGCTTGCTTGGGAGCAAAGAAGCAGAGCTGAAAAGGAAGACGATACCTTGAGAAGTAACAAGTCTGTAGGCATGACCAAGGGAAAGAGTATCACTCGGCCGGAGAAGCTTGACCCGAGTGAAACGCACCGTTTTCTGATGATCCGGCTGCTTGTCTTCGTCGGACACAGAAGAAGAAGGCAATGGAATGATCAAGGAAACATAATGGCCGGGGTTCATTCTCATGACCTCACTAGCTGTAACAGGCCAATAAAGCCTCTCTATTCTCCCATTTGGATGCTGAATGACCAAAGCTGCAGCATCAATAGCTTGGCAATTCCCCATCTATTATTCTATTCTGTCTTTGACGACTTTTTGAGGGAGGCGATGAAGATTAATGAATGAATGAAAGATAAAAGGAGAAGCAAGGAGGAAGTCAGGCAGCGTTCAGCAGTCACTTTCCCGCACCATCCCCATTCCCCTACAAATAGCAACAATGGGTCTCTCTCTTTCTTTCTCAAAGGCCAACTGGCCAAGGCGGGCCGTCCCCCTTATACTTCCCAACCAACTGTACTGCCAATGCCACGTCGGGTCAATTGTTTTAACATCAACCCATTTCTCAATTAATAAAATAATAATAATAATAATAATAATAATAATTGGCACTTACACTACACTACTTTTCCAATTTAAAAATCTTTATAGATATATATATATATATATATTCATGTTGGGAGCTAGATAATGCCATAATGTGCAGTAATAATAATAAATAATGATTATTATTACAATTATGATGATAATATACAGTATGTTACATGCTTAGCCAATGGGGCCGCACCGGCACCGGACCATGGGATCCGGTGGGAGTGCCACGTGGAGTAACGGCAGGATACGGAACCTTTGGACTGGCATGCTCGGCAGTGTCGACGGGGTCAATATTTCTACTTTATAAGGGGGGGTTTGATTTTAATTATTCTTTTAAGATATTTTTTAATTGATTTTATTACGTACGTACGTGTCTATAATTAATATAATAATAATAATAATAATAGTAATAGCAATGAATGTGTAAAGCTGAATAAGGTGGAAAGCATGCGTGAGTGAATACGAGATTTTGAGTAAATTAATTATTCAAATTCAGAGTCTTGTAAAAGTAAAGGCTAAAAGCACTCTCATTAGTCATTACTTTTGAAAAAGAACCAAAAAAAGAAAAATTACATATATAACACACATATATATATATATATATATATATATATATATATATATATATATATATGGACCTAAATAAATAGTCATGGACAAGGACACCTCATCACCTTATCCGCGTATGTAGGAATGTAAGCCAAGCAAATGGCAAGGCAATGAATGCAATTTGGCTTTTGGCTTCTATATAAAACTCTTCAAAATTAAATGCTTGATTTGATATATCCAAAAATGAGATCTTTTCATTATAATTGGTTTCATATCATTTACTACTCAAATTTTATTATTATTAACACCCGCAAGCAAACTTATCTAGCTACGTTGTGATATCCTTAAAAGGCCCAAAAAAAAAAAAATAATAATAATAAATTCATTATTATCACGATTTATAGTGGCCAGGCCCCCACCAAAAAAAAGAAAAAGAAAAAAGAAAAAAAAATCCACCGATCGTCGTCTTTAACGTGTAAAGAATATAAAAACGGTAAGCAATAAGCACAACTTTTTGTAAAAGCTCCGAAGTCCAATGAAGTCGTGAGTAATCTCAAAGTCGCATATCTTATAATGTAATCTAAGTTTTAAATTTTCTCGAGATTCCTTCATTTTGTTAATATATATATATATGGGAGCCCCTATATTACAATTAATGTAACATACACACTCAACAACAACCACACAAATGATGGACCCACACAATTTGTGTGGTTGTTGTTGAGTGTGTATGTTACATTAATTGTAACATAGCATTTGCCTATATATATATATATATATATATATATATATATATATATATATTAAGCAACATTAATTAACAAGCTTTATTTCATTTTTGATTGCTTGCTAGGGTTTTGGGTTCCTTTGTGTGCGTGGAAACTGAATAAAGTTGAACAATTAACAAATCATTGGACATTTCCAATAATAATTAAATAAAACTCATAAATATGATTATTGATTAAAGATGTGTTTAAGAGTTTCTTTGCAAAACCTTCTTCAAATAATTTCCCTTTTTCTCTGTTTCTTTTTTTTTTTTTTTTCCTTCCGAAGAGACTTTTATTATATCAACTAGCTTATGGAGGACTAGCGTGTTAATTTAATCATATGATAACAATTAAATCTTTATTTTGTAAAAATAAAAATAGGTATGAAAATAATAATATTACAGTAAAATCTCTTTATAGTGATATTTTATATAATAATAACCTCTATGCAATCGTAAAAAAATTTGGTCTCAGTTTAGGTCAATTATAAATAAAATATAAATTCTTTATTGTACTAAGGTATAATTTTTTCTAGATTATATCTTAAGAAACTTGCCTCTATATAATAATAATTATTTATATATTACAAATATATATATATATATATATATATATATATATATATATTATTACATTAAACGTTTAGGATGGAGTAAAATATTTTTCAAAAATTATGTGGGGCAACAATTTATTTTTTAGAGTTATTGCCAAATCATTGTAGAGTGTTTATTGAATTTACAGTAAGAGAAAAATATTAAAAACAAAATGGTAAAAGCTCATTTAGTCCCTGTATTTTAACATTAGTATCCATTTAGTCCATATATTTTTAACAATACCTTGAAACATCCATGTCGTTAAAGTATTGATACCCCTACTGTTACTTTTGATTTATTTTAGCTTACTTTTACAATATTACCAGTTTATAATATTTTTTTGTTTGGACATTAATAAAAAGAAAATAATTAAATTACTAATTTAACTCTAAAAATATAAAAAAAAATTATATTAATTTTTAATTGTCAAAAACTGTATGCAAATTACCAGTGTGCAAATGGTGTTTGCAAAAAAATTAATATATTTTTTTATTTTCTAGGGTTAAATTGGTAAGTTAATTATTTTCTTTTTATTAATGTCAAAAAAATTATTATAAAAGGGTAATATTGTAAATGTAAGCTAAAAGAAATAAAAAGTAACGGTATGAGTATCAATACTTTATCGGCAGGAATGTTTCGAGGTATTTTTAAAAATACAGGAACTAAATTGACACTAATATTAAAATATAAGGACTAAATGAGCTTTTACCCTAAAAAAAATACAAATATTTAAACCGTCAAGATGACTTATATATTCCGAACACGGTATGTATGTATGTATGTATATATATATATATATATACACTAATTTTTTAAACTATATCTTTTTTTTAAATTACAGTATATATATTAGATTTGACATAAATTATTAATATAATGCCTACTTTACTCTTATATTTCTTACATTAAGAATAATTTCAAAATGAAAATTTTGTAACTATAACTTCATTGAATTATAAACCCTTTATAGTAATAAAATTAATTGATACTATAAACAAATTTTGCTGTACTGAAGTCGGCTGCCGGCATAGATCATATCGACATTTCAGAGGCAAAACTAACTAGCAAATGTGTTAAAAAAAAAAAAAAAAAAAAACGCCCCACTAGCTTATACAACCTAACATAAGACATATGATAATTGCATAAATTAATATTCTTTAATCGTCTCTTCATAATTATTAATTCTGGTTGGATTAAGTGCCATGTCGTGATATTCCGTTAAGAAAGAAACAGTAATCTTTCCTCAAAATCTTTGACTCTTGTCACTCAACTTCATTAAACTACTTGAATCCCACAGCTTGCAGAGAAATTTCCTCCTTGATAATATCTATATCTATATCTATATATTCACATGTGTAAACTGTCTCTGACAAATGTCAGTGTATATGTAAGCCATGTGCCATGTCGAAGATTTATGGCCTGTATATTAAATGATGAATGGACTCTTTCGTGTTCGGACATGACTCTTGTAGTAGGGGACTCCGCCCATTAATTTTAAATAATGCAGCGCCTTTAACTTCTTATGTGAGGCAGCCATTAACAAAAAGAGAGAGAGAGAAAAAAAAATATTGGGTTAGGGTTTTAACAGGATCGACTAGTCTGGTGGATGGAAGTCAAAGTTTTTGAAACCCTACAATGGTAACATAGCGTACCTTGTGGGGGCAGCAAGGTTAAGTGCCTTGTGTCTCTTTAAAGACATTCTAATTTGTAATTAATTAAAAGTTTGGTGGGGAGTTTTTTTTGCTTTCTACTTTTCAAAGTTGCTTTCCGCACATTCTTCCCCTCTAATACAATAATACAAACCATCCATTCGTGGTTTAGTTTGAAATACTGTCTGTTTAAATTAAGAAGAAGGTTAGTGAATTTATTTGTTGAAGGTCGTCTAAAGGACGAGAGAGAAATGACAAAAGGAAAGAAGAAGAGAAAACGAATTTCCAAATTTCAGTCTACAATCCAATGCATTTGATCATTTATATTTTCCTAAACAATATAGCTCTTGCTATTGCTCGAGTACCCAGAAGGAAGAATCTGCTTTTATAATTGATTTTTCCATTCTTTCTTTTCTGTTATTGGTTTGATAAATAAATGTAACGTAATGACGATGTGGTAGGCTAGCCACTGTGTTGACCATGAACGTGTTATCTTTGATAACGTTGCATTCAAGAATTTGCAAACAAAATTCAAGTGCATTTAAGAAATAGTTTGAAATTTTGAATACCATTGCTTCTCAGCCACGTAAATGAGTAATCTATACAAGGAGGAGACATGTCATGTTCGTTTAAAAGTATATTTTTTGATATCCTGAAAACATTTCAAACCAATTCAACCAAAAAAAAAAAAAAATCTTATATACCAAAAATATGATTGTTGGTTATAATAATACTCCCACATATACATTCAACCATATACAAAGGGTAATAAATAAAAAAAATGGTTTTAGATAATTAGTTCATTCGAAGAAGGCCATAGATTTTAGTAGCTTAGTGGGTGGAGATCAACTTTTTGTTTTCTTTTGATTATTTTTTTTTTTCTTGGGACTCTTGAAGAAGGCATTCATCTTTTTAAAGTGTGATGGTAGTGGATTAATGGTATATTCTCCTATCATTATAATGGAGCATTTTAAATGTTCCTTTTAAACTTGATAATGCAGCATCTCCATTGCAATCCACTTAGTGGAAAGCATTTCTAACACAAAACAGATTCCTCTTTAGCAATGGCAATGAGAATTTACATATCTAACAAAAGACAACCCATATAGAATGGGAAAGTTGTATTAAATTGCACAAATTTTAATTAAGTATAACTCGATAATTTTATTTTGTGGTATATTAAAATTTGTTTTTATCTTTTAATTTATTTATTACTTCACTAAATTAAGGGATTCTCATATTATAAAATTACTCTCTCTCTCTCTCTCTCTCTATATATAAATATATATAAAATATAAAAATATTCTTTCTTTTTCTAAGGATTCAGTTTAAAAAGAAAAAAAAATGATCCAAATACTTTAAAAAATCATCATAAATCTCGAATAAAATTCGTTAAAAATCTTCCTTGATGTTTCATAAACTTCTTTAGAGTAGAAGCTCCCAATGATGAAAATCTAAATTAATAGAACTGTCTATAATTTAACCAAATCTAATTAAGAAAGATCAATAAAAATATCATAAAGAACGATATGCATGACATCTTATTTGTAGCTGTAGCCGATGGAAGTATAAATAGTTCAAGACAAGACTCTTCTACCTTTTGCACTCGTAAGTCGTAATCATACACATTGGAACAGCATAATGGATATGGCAGAATCTTACATTTCACTAAGCAATTTCTTTTAAAAAAAGTTTAATTTCTTTGATGCTGATAGTTCCCTATCGCTGTTGACGATGATGATGATGATCAAATAATAATAATATATGTATCCTTTTATGATGATTTAAATTGACAACTTTCTAAGAACCTAATGAGTCAACAAAACAAATGGGCGATCAGCTCGAGAAATCTTCAAAAGATTGCGGATGTCAATAGCCATTAACATTGCGATCGAGTATGATCAGCTGATGATCAAAAGATTCCTCGTGCATATTTATTATTTAATTATGCTAACCGATTGATCATTGCTTGGTAACTGACCACTGCTCAGATGAGGATCAGCTAGGGGTACTCTGAATTTTAGTAAATCTAAGTCCAATATATTATATGTTGGATTTTATATTTTAGATCTAACCATTGATTAAAATGTAATATAATACACTCCAATAAAAAGTTAAATCCAATTCAATTTGATCCGATCAATCTGATTAAAATAAAAATATATAAATAAAAAATCGTAAATTACTCTCTAAAATTCTACTTACTAATAATAAAAAAAAACGAGCTGCTTTAATTTTTCATGATTCATGTGTTTTATTATCATATGGTTGAAAAAAAATAATTGAAATTTGAATATTGAAAGCAAACCTTGGTTGTGACTTACAGTTTGTACTCTGTACTATTGTTGTATAATTATAATTATACAAAAATATGTTCTTTTTTTTTAGGAAAATAAAACTTTTTTAACAAGTTAAATAAAAAAGTAGTATATAACTATTTTCAAAAATAAATAAAAAAATAAAAAATAATTATTTTTTATTAGTTTATAATGGATTTTAGCCCATAGACCCATAAACCAATCCAATAATATTAGATTTTTCATTTTGCAATCCAATTCAATCTAATCAAAAAGTCAATTCAACAAAAATTGAATTGATTTGGATTGGATCGAATTGTTTTTGAATGGATTAGATTGGATTTTAAACACCTTTAGAGGAGAAATTTTAGAATACATCCCCTTATAGAGATCACATATAAGACTAGTAAAGGACTATCGAGATTCTCATTACTTTACTCTTAGATTCTTGATTATATTGAATGGATAGATATGAATTTTTATCAAATAAATTAACTAGTGTTAAATTTGTAGAGGTAGCAGATAATTAATTTTTGTGCGAAAATATCACATTTAACATCCGACAATCCATTATTTCCGATACTAGTTCGATACCAAGAATTAAATGAGTTATTAACAAATGAGTAATGATAGAAAGTTAATTCCAATCCCGCCAAACCCACACAAAAAGTAAATAAAAATTGAAATATTTCAATTCATACCCTTAACGTTTAAACTAATTTAATATAAAAGTTGCCTACAGAATTATATCCAGGTGAGATTGAATTGGAGGTAATTAGTTGGATTATTATTTTCCTATAAAATAATTAATAAGCAAAATGTCACTCTCCCTTATAATTGAATTTAAGGTCCGTTAACTGAATCTCATTGGCAAGTGAACAAAACATTTTCGTTCACCGCACTTCAACGCCTTGGGACAATATTCATTTTATTTGTGACTAATCAATGGCAGAAGAGAAAAGAAAGAGAGACATTAGTGTCTTAGTGATCCATCGTGTCTCGTTTGAGTTTGACATCTTTTTCTTCATAGGAATTTGTCTTGTCTTATTATGATCCAGAGCTTTCACACATTATTATTATTTTAAAAAGTTTATTAAAATCCGAAAATTTCTTAGCATATTTTGACGTTTTCAGGCCAATTCATGCATAATGAAAAAAAACATTTTCACTTTATGAATTATGATTGATTGTAATTGCTCCCATGCATGCACTGCATGTGGGATTAGAGCTAATTACCGACACGCAATCTCAATTATTTTTAATGGGCAGGAACATGTCTATTACTTTCAATAAATCAGAAATAGGGCAAGACACGACCATTTTGGTCGCCTTGTCACCTTGTTATCTGAATTGTCTCGAATCATGAATCAAGTTGCCTCGATTTTTGTAGACAATTAAAGGTTAAGCAAGCTGATTACTATTTCCTAATTTTGGCCCCATTAGGTGACCTTAAACTAAAGTGTTAAAATTTGCTTTCACGATACATCTTGATATTCTTTCAATATCTCAGCTACAATAATAATATAAGACTAAAGGGATTGATTTTGTTAACAAAAATATGAATTTGTACTCAGTAAGTTCTTTCGTGGCTGACAAGAAACCAAAAAGAACGCGCATTACTTAGAAGTGCAACACCCACAAACAGATGTTGGGAGAGCCTGACCTGTGCATATAATCATACTGATGGGAAGAACTTGTTGAGATTGAAAGGCAGAGAATAGAATTCCTCACTTCTTGTATCGGTCTTGAATGATCGGAACCTATCCCACCAATGCATGCCCCGATCCTTTCTGGTGGCGTTGTCTTTCTTGTGCAGTGTGACGTCCAGGACATACGCCAACAAACCAGCAACGAATGGTTCAGATGAGAAAGGTACATTGATCATGTCATTGAACTGCCAAACGAGCAAAGATCAGATGAAGAGCAGATGGACATACAAAAAAAAAAGTGTCCAGGGAACATAATTAGTTACCCATCTTGCTCCAGTATGGACCGGACCATAACCGTTAACAGCAGTGTACTCATTGAAGTACTGTGGTATTGATAAGCCCATGAAAAATGAAAACCCTAGTATAAACTTCGTTCTAAAGCTGTTCAAATTGCAGAACTGAAGGAAACTGAGGCCTCCAGCACCTGCTCATGTAGTCATGTTGTAATATTTGTAATATGCATTAGTTAACCTTCAACTGGATAACTGAAGTAACATTTGTCATGTAACTTGTCAAGGCTTACCGACATAGGCAAAGAACAAGCAATACAGAGCTGCAACAATTGGAGCTGGAATTGAAGCAAAAACAGCTCCAAATTTTCCTGGCAAAGTTAATGTATGTTAAATCATGTAGCTAAATGTGTTACAAAGCACATTTGTCATATAAATTACTAACCAAGGATGGAGAAGAAGATCATGAACCCTGCCGATATCTGAACAACCCTTCGACTGCCAACACGGGTTAGTGCCAACAAACCAGCATTCTCACTGCAAGAACACCAAGCGAGATTTCAAGCCAAGAAGTTGCAAAGAAATGGATAAGCCGATGTTATTTATTTATGTTTTTTAAACAGGTAGTTCATTATAAAATCTTACACAGACACTGATGAACCGTTCCCAGTTCCAAACATCCCAGAGATGAGGATGCCGACTCCCTGAGGTCAAAAAAGCTAACAATAATCAAAAGACAATAAGAGAAACATTTTCAGCAAGTGGAAAGTTTACCAGACAATAAAACTAGCAAAGAGATGTACTACTTTTGGGTTTGGTATGGCAAATCTGATGAGATCCCAGGGGCCAGTTCCAAGTTCCAACAGGTAATTAGATTAATGCTGGCCATTTACGAGCTGTGGGGCCTATTTTAATGTTTTATGCAAATTAAATTTGTTCACTGTGATTTCCTTTGAATATTATCTCCCTTCCTCTTTGTGTGAGAAAATAGGAAAGTATCAACATCCAGGATGAACGCAAAAAGTAATGAGGCAAGCAATCGAAAATCTACCTGCCAACCAATACCACGGCTAAGAATAGATGGCGGCAGTGGAGTTGCACTTGCATACCTCGAGACAGCAATGAAGGCACCAGTGGACTGATCATAAAAAGTATTTAAAGTATTTGAGTTGAAAAGATTACATAATTAAGTACACCTGAAAGCCATAAGTACAAGGGTCAACAAACCTCTACAAGAGCGACAAATGAAGCAGCCATCATTGCAAAAGACTCTCCAGCATCAAAACTCGGAGCTCCCCATTGAAAAGGATATGGGACTCTTATCCTGCATAATGACATTACTTGAGCATTAATCAAATAAACTGATCAGCTTCTCTTTCCTATATGCCGATGAAAATAAAAAATACAAGTATCCAGTCACAAGAATTGTTGGCAGTCCCTCCAAGTTAATTCAAAATTATTTTTCCTCATTGAAGCAATTAATAGAATGTATGATTGTTTCTCATATCCCAATCTGGTGTCGCAAAGAGGCTATATCTGATAGAAGAAGAAACTGCAAAAAGCCTTACCATGGGGCAGCACCTATAATTCCAGCTCGATCAGTTCTGCAACTTAATTGAGTTTTGGGACCTGTGTTCTTATATGCACCACCCACAGTGAGTAGGTGGGCATAAACCCACACAATGGCAACTGAGAATATAACAGCAAAGCGATCGAACACGTGCCTCTCCCCACGTACAAGATGCGGTATATACTGAAATTAAAGGTCATATCAAGATTAATTTTTTTTAAAAAAAAATTGTTTTCAGTCCTGTGACAGAAAAAGAGGATATGTGCAATTAAAAGATGAACATTACCTGTGAAAAAATTATGAGAAAGATGATCTGTGGCAACCCAATCTCCACACATTTTGCCACCTACAATAGAAGGCCAGAGTCCATAAGCATAATAACTGAAAAAGATAAAAATACAAAAAGAGAGAGGGCAGACAGCTAGATCAGTTTTAAAATGATTTTCTTATCCAGAAAGGAAGAAATTATATACCCCAGGAAAGCCAAATTCATAAAGCCCAAAGCCAGACAAGGCAACCAAAGGAACAGCAGCCAATGGACTTAAAAGCCTGCATAATTATCACAAGCACACAGAGTTCAGTAACTCAAGCTTAAAATTCTGATTTTTTGACAGTTGTTTTGACCAAATTAAGTGATATTTGCAAAAATCAAGATATTCAGTACAATAGGAACAATTATATCGGTAAAAAATTTACGTTTGAATCAGATAAGAATAACAAGGTATTAACATATATACCTTGCAACATTGCGCCAAAGGCCACTAAAGCCAAGAACAATCTGCAGAGTTGAGGCAACAATAAGTGCACCTTGGGTTCCTCGCATTATCCTCTCAAATTTCTGCAAGCCTCGTTGAAAACAGGCACATCAGGAAGATGCTGATATAGAAACAGGTAGAAACTGAAGTAGTATGGTTTTAGTGAAGTGACCTCCTGAGGATCCACAATGTTACTGTATCGACCTGCCAAGATGATCGAAATGGTTGTTGGCACATAAGTATAAGAGCCTCCTATCACTGCAGGCAAACGAGTACCAAAGAATGTCTGAAACAATGTGTTCAATCCAGCCACAAAAAGCAGTGTCTGTATCATTTTTGCCTTCTCCTCCTAAACAGATAATCATAATTGTGATCAGAGATAGAATATAAAGAACTCAAGAATGTCATAATGGTAAATTTCCTTGAGAAATCTTACATTTCCTCCTCCCATCTGGGGAACTAGATGTGTCGGTATAAGCACAGTTGTCCCAAGCATGACCAAGTAATGTTGAAAACCAAGCAATATGGCCTCAGCTGCAGCAAGAAACAACCCATAATGTGCACTAATCACTCTCAGAGGCAAATGCTGGTTGATTTTTCGTTGTAAACACACAGAAAGTAGCAAGTGTTAAATTAATGAAGTGGATTTCCATACTTAGAAGAACCAGAACAAGGCCATACACAAGCAAAACAAGAACGGTTTCCATTGAAAAAGATTAGAAAGCATGTTTCTTTCTTAAAAACCAATGATTAGGACAAAAAGCATTGTAACTACTTAGCTCCTAGCAAAAGTTGATAAATCAACAGTGCAAATAGAACCGAAGGTCAATAAAATGCATCATAAATATAAACAACCAGAGAAATACTCACAAGATGGGGTACAGTGGACTTGATAGATGAAACATAAAAAGATAATAAAGGAGGAAGCTTACGCCAAGGTGGAGGACTAGTAATGCAATAAGCAATACTGGGCAGCTGATCCTTAGCTGGATGTGGCTGCAACTCCTCCTGTTTCGGCTGCGGTGCAAGTCCTCCACCACCTCCTGCCATTTTCTTCTTCTTTTTCTTCTCAAGGGAAATCTTTTAACAAAAATTTATAATCGTTAAGCATCACAAGACTCAAATCTCCATACAAACCCAATAACTAAAAACTAAAACTCTAAATATAAATAGCACTTAAACCCAGATGTCCACTTCCCAATAACAAACTACACCACAAAACTAGCTTAACTAAAACTTACCCGAATGTATTTCTACAAAAAGTAAATGACTGGTAACAAGCTTTTAGACAGATGAGAGGAACTGTCAAAGAGACAAGTAAAGCTCAAGCAGCAGAATCAGAAGATAAGCATTACAGAAAATTTAAAACTGCTCTATTATTCTAGTGAAAGGTTCTTCACTCAAAAGCAAGGAAGCTATGCAACGTAGTGGCCTACCGGGATGTTTTTTTAACACGGCCAAAAGACCCACTTGGGCAACAAGAAACATAAAAGAGCAAGTTTGAAGGGCTAAAAAGCAACAGGAGCGAGAAATAAAGCTAGAAAAGAAACCAAAATTCGTCTCTGCAACCCAAAAGGAATCTCCTTTGAGCCTTAACTTCAATTCCTTTACACTTATTATACTATTTGTTTATGTTGGTCTAAAGCTCTTTAAATCTTTTTCTTCTCTAACGTAAAGCTAAAGCTTGTATTAAAGCATCGCCACCGTCACCTTTACTAATCTTTAGCTAGCTAATTACCAATCTTTTCCGATTTTTGAATTACTTAATACTCCAATCCCATCCCCATGAAGGAAAAATCAAAATAAAACATTATTAAATCAGTAAGAATTTAAAGTCTCTATTTCACACTCCCATTAAGGCTGATCAACTTTGGAGTCGGATAGAGAAAAAAAAAAAAAAAAAAAGTAAAACAGTTTCACAACTACAACTTATGCTCTCACTGTGTGTAGTAGTAATGAATTATTTTTATTATTATTTTTAAATATTAGTTCAGTTGCATGGTTTGATTGGACTGAGTGATTGGTCCATTTCTTTTGGAGTACCGTCAAACTTATTACACAAATCCAGCAATGTCTTGAGTGTCGTTTTGATTCAGGAAATGCTTGACACCTGGTACGTAGCTTGCTCCGTCTACAGGACATGGACACGCCTTGTGTTTTACTAGACTCATCTTTTATCTCTGTTTCTCTCTTTCTCTATTTGAAGTTTGAACTTCGAACTTCGAAGATATATAGAATCTTTGTCTAGTAACGCTCACATCTGCACTTTTGCCAATGTTACTTGTTGCATTCACATTGCATATATTCTTCGACAGGAAGATGCTGATGTTAAATTATTATTATTCTGCGTCTGAATATTAATCAATTCACTAAAAAATCCAGATTAATTGCCACAAATTTTATTGTGCCACCAACTTTTCCATCATTTTCAGCATTTCCGAAGAAAGATTTTCTGCAGATGCATCATGAGATTTAGCGACCTTGACTTAAAATCAGTAAAAGAATTTTACCCACTTACCTTGCAAGTTCAGTTTCATTATTATTGAATTATTTTGGCCGACAATGAACATTTATTGATGTGGAAAAATACTGTGTGAATCTAATGAACATTAATGTAACGTAATAGCGTATCTCTTGATGTGAAATGTCACGTTGCTTTCGATTGGATTGAGTTATTTTGTTTGCTTGGGCCTCTGCCGTACGGGTGATAAGTAGATTAAACTTTCGTTATTGCTTGTTTGCGAGTTGTGTGACCCTACTACACTGCTGATTTGCTTCCGTAAACTTCGAAAAGCTCTAATCGTCATATGCCTCCACTTTGCTACTGCGGCCGACTCTTCTCAAGTCTCAAGTCTCACGGCTCAAGCCCAACGAAATTACTTTTGTTTTCATTTGTTAATTCAAATTTTGGTTAATTGCTTGCACAAATCCATCAGAGAAAAATTAATCCTATATTTTTTTTTTCATAAAATTTACAAAATTTTAACCAAACTTAACACAGGCTCGATTATTTATTCATTTTCATAATTTCATCTCTCTAAGAAGAAAGAACCACTATTATTGCAAATTTGCAATCATGTACTTTTATTTATTTATTGTAAAGGTACCGTGAGCTGCCTTCGGTTACACGTAAAAGTACACGAGAGGAAGTACCCTGAATTCCCGCTGGTTAAATAGTCAACTAATTGGTCAGATGCTGGAGCGTGCATTGGTGAAATAGTCAATGAAAAGTAAAATTACAATTTTGTCCACCTATTGGATATAACATAACCAAGCAGAATCCAAATCCCAGCGAGCTTAGTAGCTAGACAATTTCAACAACCTGAACCTGACTACTCCGCATCTTTTGGCTGTCCGAAAACATCATCAAACATTCTGACGCGAAGGACGCAGAGGCCCAACTACAGCAAGTGGACAACGCCTCAACCAACTCAGTGGAGAGGATACTTTGACAAGGTAATATTTTCATTCTCGGAAAACTGGACTCATCAAGCAAGCCATAGAAAATAGAATTCATAAGGCTTCAGTAACTTCCTCCTCATCAAGCAAGCCATAGAAAATAGAATTCATAAGGCTTCAGTAACTTCCTCCTCATCGTGCACAAGAGCCAATCTACTGCCAAACTGATGCATCATCAATCCTTTTTCATGTCTAAGGCCTAGTTGGGTAATGATCTTCAGTCATCGTGGAGAATGGAGTTTCCACAGACCATGATCAGTTTTATGCTCCCACATTTCTATCATTGGCTAAAGTTTGACTAATAAGTCATTGATTACTGGACGCATTATCCTTAAAATTGACAGGTCGCAACTGTGTGATTATAACTTCAAAGGAAACACAGGTCTGTAATGATCCACACTGCATGACACAACTCCAAATGATAACTCCAAAGGCAACACGGGTCTTCAATGATCCAGATGGTATTACACAACACCAAATGAAATATGTAAACTAAAGCTCACATAGTCATTAAATGTCTCTTCCAATTGATTTGGTAATTTCTAAGTTAAATGAAAAAATAAAAATATATATGCTTATGATAAAATATCTACAAGCACATTGCAGAAAGCATCATCTCCTATTGCCAATCAAATGAGGCAACCGGCCTCCAATCGCTCCATTTTGAAGCACACCAAAACAAAGCCAGAGGTGCCATGATGAAATAAGTGCTACAAATTTATTCAATGAAGCTTTAGATCACCTTGGCAAATAGGTTATATGTTTTCTTGAGATAAGATGGTACCTAAGGTGGGGTACAATCAACATAGTATCATTGAAGGCACTTCTCCTGAATTCAGCAATGCAAAGGTGAAATCATCCTTGACTGGAACCACGAGCTTGCAACCTTTTTCTCTCAAATTCAAGCTGAATAAGAAAATAGCGTATGTAGATAAGTTTCCATACCAATATTCAACTTGAGTGAAAGTTTCATCCAGTCAAGAGTCTCACCACTTTCTTCACCCGCTCATTGGCTGCAGCAGTTCCTCCGCTAACAGATTCAGGAAGATACGGACTGCTAACACGCACTTCGTTCATTACAACTATGACAGTCTTGTCCCAGCGAACAGGAAGCCTGTTTAATATCATTGACATAAATTAGGGAAAAGTTCGTCAGTTTGATGCAAACACTATGATTTTTAGCATGTATATACCTTCAAAAATAGGGGAAAAAAGTTCATTCAAACTTAAACGAGAAGATGAGTCTAATGCAATAAAGATCAATTATCCACCCACTGGTGCATACATACCCATAAATGCAATCTGAATCTCACATTTTCAGTTTAAAATTGTGGAATAAAGATGAAGACCTCTTATTTAGCTAATTTACAGGGTTTGGAAGAGGATTGTTAAAGGGGAAGGAAAAGAGGAAATAGAGAGGTTTCAGTCCCTTAATTGCTAGGAAAAGGAGGCATTTTGAGGGAAAGTCCTTTCAATCTTTCAGAAGATGTAGCTTTCTAATGTGGAAGTCCAGAGTTTGTCTAGCTGTGTCTAAATCCATTGCTTTAGGCAAGACTCATATAGAGACATTAATTATCACCTAAAAGTTAAGTAATGCTGAATTCTACTTAGTTCATTATGCTCTCTTTCTCTCTTGCTCGTCACCAAGGAAGTGAGACAAGTCAGTGAAGTCACATGCATCAATTTTTCAACTTTTAGGATGAGTTAGCCTTAAATTGAATTGCCATGAAAAGCAAAAGACTAAAGAACGTGGCTTTATATCATCAGCATAGGCCCATTTCTCTAACAAAACTAAATCATAATTGAACTAGGTTAGTTGACAATAAACATCATGACTAGACCTCTAATGGCAATAACATCAATATTAAGATTACCAATCCTGCATCAACAACATCGAAAGAGCACACAAACCTTCAGAATGACATATTTGTAAGATAACTGTAGACTCTCTTGCCAAAAACAAACTTTAAGACCTCCTGCCTTAGAGGTCGATGACAAATTGACTTCTTGTCAGAAAATAAAACATATGAAGTCACCAGTTTGAAATTATCAAAAATGAAAAAGAATCAACAAAAATGGCATTTACATGGCATGCATTTATCCAAGTTAAAATAATCACAATCAAATCATAACATCCTAGAAAATTCACTAAAAAAGCAATAAGAACAATTTTTCAAAGATTATATAGCAAATGTTTGTATGCATTTTGTAAGTAAAGCCATTTTTTAACCTAAACTCAAATAGTCAAATGTACCAATAAATTTTTAAAAAAAAAGTACATACGTCTTAGACAAAGCATCAAAAATGTTCTGAGCTTCAGTTGTGACTCCCACGCCAATCCTCTGAGCATCAGCCTCAGCTTGCCTGGAAATTTACAACATCAAATAAAGCATTTCAATTTTTATAAATTTCTTTTTTAAAAATAAAAAAAAATAAAAGAAAAGAAAGAAAGAAAATACCTAACGGCTAAATGTTCTCTAGCTTGGAGACGACTAAGATCAAGAAAACATTTTTTGGGATCGAGAGGGTCGTCAGCTTGACCGAGAAAGGAAAAGTCCTTAATATAATTAGCATTCAGCAGCCTGATGTTTCTACGAGGCCCAGATTTCAAACCCTCTTGTAATAACCAAACCCAAAGTTAAAGAAACTCAGAAATTTGAATGAATTGATTGATTGATTGATTGATTGATGAGAAATGATGATGTTGTAATAAAGAAAACAATTTTCTTTTATTGAAAAAGAAAAAGAAAAGAAAGAAAGAAAGGATATGAATAACGAGCATGTTGGTGAAGCGGTCGAAGGCCATGACCTGGCCATCAAATTCATCGCCCAAAGTGGTCTTGATTGAGAGCAAGCATCCCACTGCAAACTCCTCACCGCTCCCACCAACCTGACCCTCCATTCTTCAGAACTCTCAAATTTTTTTATTATTGAATTTGATTTGATTGCCTCCCCCTCTCCCTCTCCCTTTCCGCAACGTTGTTCTTATTTGTTAATAATACTAACGATTCTGCTGCTACAGGGACAGCGTAAGCAATAAATATTAATTGTGACCCTGCTCTCTGCTTTAATATCAAAACTTAACTTCACGTATTTTGCTGCCGGCAAATTCGCGTAATTTGGGCTTCTGGATTTCTTTAACGGGTTCAGGGCCTAGGGGCAAATTTCAATTTGTGATTTGGGCTTGGGCCGCCCCATGTTGGCTTTCTTTGACAGCATGAGAACGGGGGTGGGCCGAGTGGCTCTTCACTTTACTTTTTGTAATTTTAAGTCTAATGTAACCAAATCTCCTCCTCAATTTATGTGAGCGGTTCAGACCTCTTACTTTCGCCATAAAAAAGATTGTACTGGTTTTAATTAGATGATATCTAATCCAACAACCCTTTTAATTTATCTCATCAAACTTCAATAATGACTTTTATGTTAATTCCAATCTTGTACCTATATGAAATTACTAAACATGAATAAACACCCACACACAAACACACAATATATATATACATTTTCATTTAATAAAGTGAAAATGTTACTAATAAAGAATATGTCCTCATTAGAGAAGAACTGTCAATTTTTTTTTTTTGGGTCATTTAGTTATGTCCGCACAAAATCCGCATTTTTATTTTCATACATGAGAAGTTTTCTAGTGAGGACATCATTACTTTGTTAAAGTGAGAATGTCATTAAATTATATATACATATATGTATATGACGATTATTTAATTGGCAATCTCTTAAACTATTAAAATAAATGAAAAACTAAAAAAAAATCCCGTACTTATCTTTTATCTTATCTCTTATTTTAATAACTTAAGTGATCTAATTAGATCGTGCTTATTATTATCTAATTTTACCAAACCGGCAACCCAAGTGGCAATAGCCTTACATGGTTATGCCTACCACTCGAAAAGCCTGCGCAGTGTGGAGCTTGTGAAGGCCACTTAATCCTCGGAGCTGGCATCTGCCAGGAGGAAGAAAGGCTGCAAAAGCATGCTGGCTGGATTACATTTTAAGTATAAGGGGCGAGAGGGGCGGAAAGGAGAGTAGTTGAACTTGAACGCTACTTTAATTTAATATTGGACTACATAATTAATGAACATTGGCCAATGAAACATCATAATTGTCAGAAAAAACGTGTGTCTTTGGAGCTTCTAAATTCTAAAGATAGGGTGTGCTAAATAAGGCGTCTAAATGAAAGTATTAACATAACAATCAAAAAAAGGGTTCTTCTTGAATGTCAATAATTTAAAAAAAAAAAAGAAATAAAAGAAAAGAAAAAAGAAAAAGATTGTTGCTATTAAATATATACTAATAAATTATATGATGATTTTTTTAAAAATAAATACATGTATTATACTTGTATTGAGTAGATGTGGTAGAATAAAAATACTGAAAAATCTTCAGAAGATACGGGTACTACTACAAGTTGGATGGGGATTTGGGATTGCATAGATTGACGAGATTATTTTAGATGCGAAAGACGAGGATGGTGCTACTGCTACATGCGGGAATGTCTTTACTAATTCCATTTTCTTTTTATTTCTTATTTGATGAGAATGGTTGGTTTTTGTCTGTCTTTGCCCTTCTTTTTTTTTTCTTAATTATTTCTAATCCTTATTTTTATTAAAGTATCTAAAATCTGTTTTTAGAGTATCGTTGCTTTTGATTTCTACCAAAACTGCAGTGATCTGCGGAGTAGTGTTAGCCGATTAGGTTCTATATCATGGAAAAAACCATTTTTCACGCAATTCATTGAAGGTAAAATAAGATTTTTTATTAAAGTGATACAAAATATATTAAAATAATTTTTCACGCAATTAAATAACACTACAAAGTATGCAAAATTAATTAATTTTTTTAAATGAAATCAATGATGATATAGTTTGATATAGTCATTGAATAATTACTATAAGGAACAAACTGTAATTAACCCAATATCTTTAAATCATTGGAAGAAAAACTCAAAAATACCACTAATTTTTATGTGCTTGCATGTGCTGAATATTTTCTTTATCTTCAACTCAATTCAAGTCATTTTACAGTGCAATTAGAGAGTATACTTATATGAATAAGAAAATTGTGATATTTTTGGTACTTAGATCTAGGGTTTATAGGGCTTTCATACTGCAAAAATAGAAAGAAGTGAAAAAAGAATTGCTTGAAATAAATTTTTTTAATCTTTTTCAGTATTTTCCTATTTAGTGGGATTAGATAAAATTATTTTTAGTTATATGTCAACTTTTATTTATTTTTCTAATTTTCTCTTTGATGGAAAATCTTTTTTTACCCTCAATGAATTACTACCAAACGACATTCAACCAACGGTGAGTTAACAGAATGTTGTTTTGGGTTATTGTTTAAAAAAATAAGGATGAAATGAGTTATTGAATAAAATTCTATGGATAAAAAAAGTTTTTTCCCTCTATCATAGATGGTACATATGATGGGTACTTTTAATTAATATTGGAATAAAATTATTTTTAGGTATACATCATCTCAACGTTTTTTATTTTCATTAGTATTTAAAAAAGATGTCTACTTTATTTAGCAAAAAGAAAAAAAAAAAGAAAAAAAGTGAAGCGAACTCTAGCAAGTAGCAAACTCAAACTCATGGCCTAAAATGCAGGGAGGACAGGGTGAGCTCCGCATTGGCAATTGGCAATTCAAAAAATGCAAATCAAAGTGGGGCAACTTTTAATTACGAGTAGTACAAAGCAGTCAATTACAAAACAAAGAGCGGCAGAGTAGAGTGGTCCGTCCCTTTTGGTTGGTTGGTGGACATCACCTTTCTGAGAGGACAGATGAGCTGGCCACCGCTCTTCCCAGGCGTGATGTGTACATTGTTCATTCATTGATTAATTAATAATGCAGCACCAGCATCACCGCACCACTCTCAGGAATCTTCACTCTTTATTTGCAACTGCCAATTGCGTGCACACATACACGTGCGCATATGTTCGCCCATTAGAGCAACTCGATATTCGTTACATTTTCCACATTTTTATTGAGAAATTTACAAAAATAATCATAAAACTTTTGTTATTTTTACAATTAACTTTCTAAATTTTTTTCTATCAACATTAGCCAAACACACGCTTTTCTCCCCAAATTATCCTTATTTACAAACCAAAATCAACTTTCTTTCTCTTCTTTTATCAAACTAAATACAGCTTTGCACTCTTAAATCATCACCGACGATGACAAAAGGCAACAGTAAATGCCGGCGGCGAACGGTAAAAATGAAATCCGAACATAATCCATCCGGATCCACCACCAATCGACATCACTGAGTGGTATGAGTTATTTTCTGAACTTGCGAGAGAGTTTCAGTGAGGTTGCTTGTTGCGAGTCGTGGGACAATCTGTCTTTTGGTGCGACAGACGCCTGTCGCACCAACCTATGTAAAGAGAAATTGTACACATAGCTTCGTGCGACAAGCAACTTGTTTCAAGTACAGATGATTGTTGGAAAAAAAAAAAGTTTGAGACTACAATAACAATAAACCCTACTGTTTCAAGTACGTCTTCAGTTTTTTTTTTTTATATTATTTAATCGTTGCATAAACCCTACAATAATTTAAGATGCAAAAGTTTTATGATTATTTTTATAAATTTTTCATTTTTATTCCTATTTTATTCCCCGCCTCACATCACCAGTCGCCACCACGACCACGCTTCTATGATGATATGAGATATAAATTAATCTTATTATATGCACGCACCATTCAAACAATCTTCCCGATTGAAAAATGAGATGGGATGGGGATGTACGCGCGATATCAATTATTGATCTGATTAAGTGTGTGTGTCTATATATAAGCTTGTAAGTGTTGGCCATTCGATTTGAGATCAAAACTATTATGTTTATGTCGGTGAAGCTGAAGCATGCATGTGTGTTTTGGTAAATTAAATTCTATAAATGACAGATCATGGGGTCTCTATGTCCTCAACAATTAATATTATTATTATTATTATTTCTTAGAATATCAGACTTTACAGATCCACCGCAGATTCATTTCATTTGTGACTACGACCACAATGCGTCTGATTAATTTGCAATATTTTTTTTATATTTAGTAGTGGTGTGCAGATTAAAAATAATGGTTTTTTTTTTCTATTTAGCTGGTAATATGAAGAATATAACAAAATGTAAACGAAACAAAATGTGAATTATAGTATTTTTCTTGTTTATAATGAACGGATTACGCCATAAAATGAACGATTCACATGTGAATTTGGTCTATTTTTAGTTTGAACCTTCATATGTAATATTATATAACTATTTTAATGCAGACTGCAGAGTTTATTGGGTAGGTAACTTTGGATTTGGTCGCTTGTTAATTAATTTGAAAGTTCAAATGACTTGAACGTTTCTATCAATCCTGAATCAATTTTTTATTATTATTATTTATTAAAAAAAAAAAAGAGAAAAAACTTGATGGTGCGTAGCTGTGAATGATGAATCAATCACATGTAAAAATAATCACATTCATGTAAAGCGAAGATGAATGCATGGATTATGTATGACTATGATGCTGAGCATTCTTTAATTTATTTTACCCTCTGTATCACAACTTTTCACAAATTTTGATTGGGGAGGAATTCACGGCACGGGTGGGTTTGCTGAAGTGGGTTGCGTTGTAATTTTCTCTTATGGGGTTCTAGGTAGGATGTGATGTGATGTGATGTGATGTGATGTGATGCGATGCGATGTGGGGAAGGAAACATTTGTGTTTTTCGTACACGCATTTACATTATGCGCCAGTCAGGTGTCATGAAAACTAATCACATTACTTTATTTTATCGGACATCCATAAATAATTGTTAATTTTGAATTACCCGCCTCCTATCTTGAACCTACTACTCTTATACATTATGCTACAAGTCTTAATTTTATTTCTTTCATTTTTGTTAGGGATGATCAATTAAGTTTTATACAATAATTTAGAGGATTCTCCATGTAACTTAGCACCTGTCTAATTTAAAAAATTATTATTTTACGAAAGAATAATTTAAATATTTACCTGATAAATAACAAACGAGTGGAGTGAATTTATGGAATAACGATCTCATTAACCTTGAATTTTCTATTTTAACTGCAAAACAGTGTTATATATCTTGGATTGGCATTAGTTTTAAGTAAATGCTCGCTCGTGCTCTTTAACGTTTTTCCTATTTTATTAGATGAAAACAACAACATTGGTTATTTCTCTTGGCTACCCAGTTACTGCATATTGCAATATCCTTCATACGCTTCAAAACTTATTGTTTTGTTCAAAATGTTGCCGGAAATGTTCTGTTTTTTCAACACCTTCGAAAACTAAAATCAAAATGAAAATACATAATGCTTTTGATTTTTTTTGGGGGGGGGGGGGGGGGTGGGTAAGGAAAAAGTAAACGCTTAGAAAAGTAGGTAGCATGCAATTATGTAAAAAGAAACTCAAATTAATGGCTGATAAATGCTAACTTTCTTATTTTGAATGAGTAAACGGCGTTTCGCATTTGGGTTGTCTGACTTTGGCATAATCTCAACGGGATAGGATATGGGGGGGCATCTGTTCCCCCCCTTTTTTTTTAAACAATAAAAGGCATTCCAAAACCAACAATTTCCTCTTCAATAATGAATAATAAAAAATTGATTAATTTTGGACTTATGCTCTCTCTAACGTGAATATGGCCTGGGTGCCAATTTTATACGCAATAAAACAAAGGGGCAAAGAAAAGAGGGAAGGAGAGAAAAAAAAAAAACAGTAAGTACCACCGCACGTTCCAACGGGGATGAAGACAAGACTCAAGAAGAGCATGTTTATAATTTTAGTGTTATTATAATTAACATTCCACGACAAAAACTCGAAAGCACCACCCACAGGCCACAGCGGCTAATTTTCTGTTTTGTCCCTGAGGTTCGGAGTGCTTTCACTTTGATAGATTGTTTAAGTGTTTCTCTATTTACACCCTTCCCGTCAGTATTCCATCATTTTGACTGCTTATTGTCTGAATAAATTATCAAGATACCCTCGCATCAATAAAACAATATTTGAGAAGATGCATACTGGCCTATAGATTATTGACGAATTTGGAGCTAAAGTATGTTAACATAATGAAATGTACATATTAATTTTCATTTGCTGAATCACCAAAAAAATAAAAAATAAAAAATTAGAAAATAAGAATTAATCCTGACAATATTATCGATGAATCAAATGGCTATATTGGCAGAGTTGATGGCTATAAATTCATCATCTCTTAATCCAATATTCACAAGTAATTTGATGAAAACTCTCATCACAAATAAAAGCTAAGAAACACAGTTCACTCACAGTAAAATCATCTCAGCATTCTCTCATTCATAATCCATCTCAATCTCTACTCTCAATCAACAAATATTCATCTCATAAACGACAAGTTCAAATACTTGAAATTCCATGAACTTTATATTGTCATTGATATTCATCGACAACCGTCGATTCAATTAAAGTTCTTGAATTGGTTCCCAACATGATCGATTCAGATTGTTTTGCCATCATTATGTTACTAGCAACAATAGATTTCTTCAATGCATTTGTGAATAATTATAGTAGGTTCTTAGTTTTGTGGCTTGGTTTGAGAAGATGAAAGACAAGAGCATAGTTTTTGTTACCAAAAAAAACATTAGATCTTAGCATGCTTCTGTTCTTACCCCATGGATTATAAAGTGTTTCAGACATAATGCGGTTTCTAAAGTGTAAAAATTAAAAAATGTTTGAATATTTAATCGATTTAGCTTGAAGCTAATAACTTGTCCTCACATGCTAAACTCACACTAAACTTTATATGCTAACACTAGGGGTGCAAAGTAAAGATACAGTTATACAATCTATTAAAGTGGAAGGACCCAAATCTTGAGGGGACGAAGCCGAATATTACCCCAGGCCACATCATTTGTTTCCACAAAAATCAATAATTAGTTGGCCAAACCAAACCACACATGACATGGGATTCTCAATGCTTACTTTGACTCTTTTATCACCCAACAAAGAACTAGCGAAGCTGCCTAGCGCTCTCTCTCTCTCTCTCTCTCTCTCTCTTCTCTTGCCAACTCAAACTCAAAAAGTCAGGAAGAACGACAACTGTTATTGCAACTCCCACAGCTTTTCTGGGCTTCAATCTAGAGCCTCGATTTAATAGGAAACTAAAAAAACGTTATCAGTTCAAAAGAAAAAAAAGAAACAAAGTCCTTTTTTGTTTCTAAAAAATGGGCAAAGATTACTTGTATCCTCCTCATTCAATCGCCAAGAAGTTATTACCTTGGACCTTTTATGCAGTCCTCTCTGTAGCCATTTTTCGGTTGTACCTTTACCCTCTTCACTTATACTTCCATTCTGCTTCTGATCAACTCCCTCACACCAAATCCCTCATCATCACTTCTTCTTCTTCCGCTTCTTCTTCAACATCATCGTTATCTTTAACTTCTTCTTCTCTCGCTCAAGGTACATGCAGTGGCTCAAAATGTGTCCTTTTCTCTTATAATTTATACGGCCTAATGTTTTAGCACTAACAAGAGTTTTTGTTTCACATTGTTCTGTTTGTTTTGCAGAAAAGGAAAGAGCTGATCATGATGATGAAACTCCTTGTGACTACACTATTGGCAAATGGGTTCATGACAAAATGGGACCTTTGTACAATGGGACTACCTGCGGTACAATCAAGGAAGGTCAAAACTGCATCACTCATGGAAGACCTGACTTGGGTTACCTCTACTGGAGGTGGAAACCAAGGCTATGCAAGCTTCCTAGGTTTGATCCCAACGCATTTCTTGATTTTCTCCGTAACAAACATTTAGCTTTTGTTGGTGACTCTATGGCTAGGAATCAATTGGAGTCTCTTCTTTGCATGTTATCCACAGTTTCTGTGCCCAATCTTGTTTATCGAGATGGTGAAGATAACAAGTTTAGGAGATGGCATTTTGATGCTCATAACGTTACTGTTTCTGTTTATTGGTCACCATTTTTAGTTAAGGGTGTTGAGAAATCTAAAACTGGTCCAGATCATAACAAATTGTATGTGGATCATGTCGATGAGAGGTGGGCTGCTGATTTGGATCAAATTGATATGATTGTTTTATCTCTTGGTCATTGGTTCTTGCATCCAGCTGTGTATTTAGAGGGAGATTCTGTACTGGGTTGTCATTATTGTCCTGGACTTAATCACACTGAGATTGGATTCTATGATGTTTTGAGGAAGGCTTTAAAGACCACCCTCAAAACAATAACTGAAAGAAGAGGGTCTAGTGGAGATTTTATAGATGTGTTTTTAACCACATTTTCTCCATCACATTTTGAAGGTGAATGGGATAAGGCTGGTGCTTGTCCTAAGACCACGCCTTATAAGGAGGGGGAGAAGTTGCTTGAAGGAATGGATGCGGAGATGAGGCATATTGAAGTTGAAGAAGTGGAATTGGCCAAAGAGAATGCCAAGCAATTTAAGGGGTTGAGATTAGAAGCATTGGATGTGACCAAATTATCGTTAATGAGGCCAGATGGTCATCCAGGGCCTTATATGTATCCAAATCCATTTGCTAATGGAGTTCAAGAGCATGTACAGAATGATTGTGTTCATTGGTGTTTGCCTGGGCCTATAGATACATGGAATCAAATATTGCTAGAGGTTATCAGAAAATGGGAGCGTCAATCTAGGAGAGAAGAATGAGACACTAAAGTGATGAAATGGTGGGTTTAATTCATTATGATTCTTTACTCTTAACTTCTTTGGTTGCTCGGTACATATTGCTGAAGAGGACATCAAAAGAAAGTAATATTCAGTGATGAAGTGATGATTGAATGCTTACAGTTTTGTTGATGAAAGCAAGCTCAAGAAGATTGGCAGGAGATTAAGTTTCGGCGGTAACAAATAGCCAAAGCCTGAAGATGACTTACTTTTGAAAGATACTTGCGGGTGCTTGTGAAATTGTAAAGAAATCACAGACCATTGTCATTTTTTTCATTGCTTTGTTTTGAAGTTCACAGTGGAAAGTTTGGCAGCTTCTTGGCACATCCTTCAGTTTTATCCATTGAGTTATTCGTTTGGGTGTAAGCTTATCTCTTGTCAACTTTCTGTATCTCTATCATTTCTTTGCTTCCTGAGTTTTGATTTTGATTTCTACATCCTCTAATTCATACCTCTTTGTCATCTTTATATTCGAATAGGAAGTGCGAGTTTTGTATAATTTATCTAAAACTTGAAATTATTTATACAGGTAGGAATAATTTTTACCATAAGTTATGTTTGAGTGAATTGAATTCTCAATGCAAATGAAAGAAGTTTCCTCTGCTTCGCCAACATACGAACACTACCATGTTATTCTCCTTTTTACTGTTGTATTTTTTTCTTTCCCCCCCCCAAAAAAGTCAAAATAACGCCTATTTCTCTAAGATTTGTTAGCTCAAGAACCGCTAGCTCTAAAGAATCCTAAGCAACTTTATCTAGCTTGTCTTTGAAGAGATAGTCAAGACTCAAGAGTAATACTAAATGAATTCCCCTCTAAAGTGAAAAAAGGAAAAAAATTGTCACATGGGATAGAACTCGGCCTTCTTTAATGGAAAGTAACAAATCTTAGTTTCCTTCTGTGTATGAAAAAATTATTACGGTCCAATATCAATATTGGCTGAACATTAAATAATTTTTTTTAATGCTATTTCAATGTTGCTGTTGATGTACTGTAATGTGCAAAATACAAAACAACAGAAAGCGACTACTATCTAGTAATGGAACCTTGTTCCAAATAAATCTTAACAGATTGCCAGAAACTAAATAAATATTGTTCGTGGGCAAATACTGAATATGCATGCATCTTGCTAAGAACAACTTGAATCCAAGTCCATTTACGTAACGGTTCTGCCAGTGCTCTGGTTTCGAGTAATGAATTTGATTCGTAACAGCTCTTGTAAGTTTCCAGCCACTCCCAAGTAACACACACAAACACACATAATTAATGCAGGGTAATTGTGGCTTGGGCATCCATGCAATCAGGCATGTCATATTGTAATGTAATCCTGAGGAATTTGCATGTCAAGAGTCTTGTTCGCTTCGCTTCGGAGCGCATCGTGCAAGATGCCATGAGATCGACATCCGAGGAGACTGGACCGAGATTTAGAAAGTTGAACTGGAAACCTCTCCTGGTCCTGGAGAGTTGTGAGTTTAACTAGAAGAGTCGCGCGGGGCTCCACGGCCACTGCTACTTCTGAGATGTTCTTGCTCTTCTTAAGCTTGTTCAAGATCTTGGATTTCAGGACATCACATCAATTCCAAGTTCATTAGCCTTTATTTTTTCATGGGTTTAGAGAATACTAATTCTCGCATCAAATTTGATTTATTCAATAATTTATCATGGCTTGGTTTAATTTGACATTAATTTGAACTCACTTTTTTATTATACCCACCATTAAAGTTTACAAATTATAAATTTACTTAATATACCCACCATAATTCGAGAATTATTCCTCATATTTCTCTATTATATATATATATATATATATATTTCTTGTATTTTTACGATTACCTCCATCACGTCAAATCTTACCATTGAAATATCTGAATTTAAAAAAAAAAACTACAAGTTTTTTATTACAAGTCAGGTCAACAATCTATGGTAACCTAAATTTCTTGGATTAAAAATTCACAGATGTTAAGAAAGATGAATAAATCCTTCTGATTAAACTATGAAAAGATTTAAAAGTTTGACTCTAAAATTTTAAGGCCGGTAGTCCCCTTCAATAATTTTTTGGTATCAGCTACCTTGGAGTAGTTCTAAGGTAGAGCAGCTTTCAGAACCGTTGGATGCACGCAATTACAATTGTTTTAAATTTAATTACAGACATTCAACGATTTTGGAGGCTACTCTACATTGGAGCCGCTCCAACATAGCAGTTGCCTAATTTTTTTCTTTAACTTGGAAAATCATTCAATCATATTTATGGACGCATCTACTTAAGATTTTCATTTTGCCCGTTACCTTGAGAACCTACCATTCTCATTATAGATTTTTTTTTTTTAAAAAAAAAAATTTACCTTTTGTTAATAAGTTTATCAACTCATCCTTTCCTGATTGAAGAAAAAAAAAAAGAAGTAAACGAATAAATAAATAAATAAACGGCTTTTGACTGTCTGTTGACAAATTGGGAGTACGTTTCAAGTTATTTTGATAAGTGAATTTTTGTATATTAAACTGATAAAATAATTTCTTTTTTATCCAAACCAACTTTGTCCTTAAAAGTTATTTTATTTAAGAGATTTTATTAATAAAAATATTTATTCAAATAGGGGTGTAGAAAAGAATATAAGATTGAAATAGTCTCACCCCTTGTATAACATACTAAATAATATTAAACATAAAAAATTATTCATATCTTCATACGGTATATTTATTAAATTCAGCAATTAATAATATAATTTTTAAAAACTAAAATAAATAGTTGTTTTCGTTCATTAAATTAAATTTAACATAGTCCTATTAGACATTAAACCAAACAAAAGACAGTACCATGTATAATATAGTTTAGTTCTATCTAATCTAATCCAATCTAATTCTAGAAGTTAATCCATTCCAATGCAATGTAATCTAATCCATTTTAATCCAATCTAATCTAATCCAATAGCACTAAAGTGTTGAAATGGTGGGGATGGGTTTGTTTTACTTTTATTTTTTAATGCAATTTCTGTGATAGATTGTTACCACCCAAATCGACTATATTTGGCTGTGTTTAATCGTTAAAAGGACAAGAGGAAGATTAAGCATTAACCTCCATTTTGGAAGCATACGGTTTGTCGCCAAAAAGATAATTATATCAAATTCAAATGAATTCTCAAGCAAAAGGCAAAAGCATGAGGACTAATCTTCAAGATGTTGAGCAAACTTCCATTTGGTAATTTGTGGTGCGGTGGTTTTAAGTCATAGCTACTGAGAAGCAAAAGTTTTTATCTTTAAATAAAAATTGATAAAAATTGGTAAATAAAGATTTAAATAATAATAATTTTGGTAAACATAATAAAGCGAATATAAAATTTTCCTCAAACAACTATGGCGTAAAATCACCTTAATTTACAAAGTAGTTGCAAGTGATTATAAAAGACGTTAAAGCTATAACTTAAAGCCACAATTGTTGTCCAACAAACAACCAAAGGGAGCCTTAACTGACTTTAGTTGACTCCTCCAACTTCTTCAGTGTTATCCCGTCCGAAAAGCAACATCACCCAGAGCATCAATATATAACTGGAGCAAATTTAGATTTATGGAGTCATCTCTCTAACATAAATAATAATAATAAATGCAGGAATGTTTTCTTCTTCAATACCTGATGCTCGCATTGACTATGCGCTGACTCCTCGAGAGGAAACATTAATAATAGCTAAGTGCAATTTGGTGGAAGTTGCACTAATCTAACATGCTCAACATCCCCTTGAAGAGGCAATTTCACTTTAGCTAATATATTACACACATTGCCTACTCGATCCGTTGGCACACTCGGGGCAAGCATGCAGTGGGGGAACCACACACCAGGGACATATTCCTTGTCGATTTGAAGACCCTTTGTCGCCAGTGCCTCATACAAATTGTCATGGAGTTCCCTAAGGTTCAATGATTGGGCTATGAGGAGGCAGAGGAGATTGTTCTTTCTGGGAAGGACTGAAAACAAAGAGAGTGAAATGGGAAACTTGTCCACAAGAGGAATGGAGTCAGGAAGGATATCCTCAGGTTTAGAGCAAGGTTGGGTGACAAGAAGAGTGATGTGTGGTTCATCTTCAGGTTTGATCAGATTAGGGATGTTAAGCTCTCTGACCAATTTCATTGAATCCAAGATTTTGGATTTAAGAGCATCATCGAAGTACAGCTTGATTGCATACTGCATTCTGAATGGCTATAAATAAATAAAGAAAAGAAAGTGTAAGTGAAGGAAACACTGGAGGACAAACTGTAATGAATGCATGCTCTAACAGTTACGACAAGTTCTTTCAAATTACAATAACAAAAAGAACTTGAATAATGCAATAATTGAACACAAGAGACAGAGAGAGACCCAGACCAGTATTTGAAAAAAAAAGAAAAGATTAATGGGTTCTTGTTTACATATAAAAATCACACCTTTCGAGGGACTGAGGCCGAGGTGAACTTGCCTGCGGGATCTGTAACTCTGTAAGAGCGCGACGGCTAATGAGGGTTTGGAGTCTTGGCATTATCCATATAAATATATACGTGGGAATTTGACTTTCATTGTCTTTCTCTACTTCTCGGAATTTAATCAAAATTACATACATGGCATTGGGTGTAATTTCCTTTTCCTTTTTTTTCCCCCTTTCTCTTCCTCTGTTTGCGTTTTTTTAAGGAATTTATCCTCATTATAAACTTCAATAACTTTTTTTTTTTTCCTTTCTCTTCCTCTGTTTGTGTTTTTTTCAGGAACCTATCCTAATTATAAATTTCAGTAACTTCTCTTTAATAACTAATGTGAGGTCCAATTGAACAATCTCTTCTAACGAAACCGCTGCTGAATCCCTATTATTTCGTTTGTTTTGTTTAATCATATTCAACTACTAAGAATTAACTTCTATATCACTTGTTAGGTTTTGAACTTAAAATTTCTAAGTATCCAATTTAAAAAACTAACCTATTGATTAAATTTGACAGATCTTGTAAATAAAAAATGATCTAAACATCCTTGTGTATTCCATTCCTCCCATCTTTGAAGAAGTTTCAATTCGTGTTGTGCTTTCAGCAAATTGTATGCTCATTTACTGAGGAATATAACAGTCTTCGTTAAAAAAAAAAAATTAAAAAAAAAGCATTGCTGCCTCTTAAGTATTATTAATAATTAACTAGAAAATCTTTCGGTACATGTTCCATAGTATGCTTAGTAAATGCATTACTGAAGACTTTCTAATAAAGGGAAATTCAACTCCAACTTAATTTCCGACTGGCAAGTGGCAACGCCAAAATTAGTGTAGGAACCTGTTTTTGATAGGAAGTGTTGGATCCCCTGGCATTATCAATTTTAACTTTCAACATCAACTGAAGATAAATATTAAACACTTCTTTCAAAACCAACTAAGATAATTATCAAAAACTACCAACCAATTAGAGGCTCCATGCCCGTAAGAAACAATCAAGTGAAGTGCACATCCAATAAAGAAAGAAAGAAAACTGAAATATCTGCAGTTACGGGTGATTGCAGAGTAAGCAATGTAGAACTAAGATTGACAACCATATTTGTTTCATAGAAAGTAAAGTACATGGTCATTCTATCACAAGTCAGTCATAGAACTGATGACTGTAATATATCCAAAGGAAACTAACACAACATTACTTATAGTAGAACATATTGTCAGTTATATGCAATGAGAGCCATCTTAACGATGAGTGGATCATAATGGTGAGTTTACAAGTCAAATTTTTACCACTAAAACACCAGCTGCTCATCTAGGGTAAGTTTCCTGCACCTCCAGCTATATCCATGTTAATAACTGCAAAGTGCACCGAATATTTAGATAAAAATCAATAGTATTATTATTGTGCTATAAACAGAGAGAAAATAGACGGCAACCAAGATGTC
>NW_006262274.1:22962128-22982615 GCF_000493195.1 Citrus x clementina | reverse complement strand
GATATACCACATCGTGTCGATCCAATTTAGGATTTAGTAAGCAAACAGCATGGCCAGAATAAAGACCTACCTGAATGGTTAAGACTGCAAGCACATAAAGAAAGGAAAATGCATATACATCACAACTAACAAAAAGATTGAAGTAATTTCGCATACCGGGTGGGGGTACTTCCTCCCAAAAGTTGTAAGTGGATAGTATATTGCGAGATGGAAACCGCACGAAACGAATTTGCTCCACTCTCCCAGTGAATGGCAGGGCAAGGTTACGAGCTACCCTGAAAGCATTTTCAAGAAGATCTCCGGGGATAGTCTGGGCAAGTATGCAATTCGGAGTCCAAGATCCAGGGTGGTATTCCTGAGAAATTTGAAGACCTTCTGCTACAAGCTTCTCAAACAAGTTTCTATGGAATTGTATTAGTTCTGGTGACATGAGAGGAAGGAGGCAACAGTCCAATCTGGGAGACAAAACGAATTGAATGAAACTAATTGGGAAACTACCTTGAAGAGGGAGAGACTGTGGCATGAGATTATGAAGCCTGGAACCATCTCGGGTGACCAAAAGGGTGAGGTAAGGTTCATAGTCTTTATCGATAGAAAGAGGAGTGACGTCACGGTCATTGAGCATTTCCATTGAATCACGGAGTAGGTATTTAAGGGGATCATCAAAAGTAAGTTCCACAGCAAATTCCATTTTGTTGAAGTTCGATTTACACAAGTGACCTAATAAATGAAGAATCATCAAGCATATATAAGGGGAAAGAAAAGAGGAAAGAAAAAAACAATTAGATACAGCAAATTAAGTAGTAACTGATAACGGTAATGTGAGAATTAGCAGACTAATAGTATCAGAAAACAGAGCTTAAAAAATCCCATGTGTAGGATAATTTATTCTTACATTTATTTACAAGTGTTGTATGTTAAGTTTCATGCGTAGCACAAGAATCGATAGACAATAATCATGGCTGTAAATTGCAATCAAAATGCATGCTATAATAATATATCGGCATTAACGTTCCAATAGAAAGGTCTTTAACATTAAGAACTAGATAGGATTATAGCTTTTCAAGAGAACTGACACAGAGCACCACCACAACTTGAGTAATAATATAATATAATATGTAAATAATTCCAAAGAGGCACAAATGGCGCAAATCCAGAATCTCTCTCGTCTGAGACAGCAAAAAGCACTATAGATCCAAAACAAAACACAAAAAAAAAAAAAAACCTAAATCAACTGAAAAACAGAAATACAAAAAAAAAAGTAACAAATATTCTGATGTAGAGACAACTGAAAAGAACAGATTGGCCACATTTATGAATAAATTAGTTACTAGATTATCATTATCAGGTAAATGAGCACACCATTCATTAAAATGTTGAACGAGATGAGAAAGGAGGAAGCAAAGCTGCGAGAGGAGAGGAACTTACCAGCTGTGTGAGTGTGAGCGACAGTGCGATGGCCGGTGAGTTTGGTTTTCGGGTGGTTTTGGGTTTATATAATTTCCAATTTTTTCACGTGTAATTTATTTATTTTCATTCCTATTATAAAAAAAAAAAGGAGCGAGAGAGAGAGAGAGAGAGAGGGCGGGGATTTTCAAAATAGATTGGGCTTCGATTCTGTCCACCCACGTCACCCACGTAAATTCTCATTACACCGCTGTAAAATGTGATTTTTGTGTGAAGAGTGGGGCTTCTATCAAACTCTTAAGAAATCCATTTTTAATTTTTTTTAAATCTCTTTCTTTTACGAAATTACAAGAAAGGACATGAAATACAATAGAATTAAAATTAAATTTTACTAACATTTAGAATAAATTAATTAAATTATATCATGCTTTTGATAATAAATTAGTTGTTTCAAAATAATTATTTTGATTTTACGAACAAAATTAAATATATTTATATTAGGATTCAAAAATAGTTAGGTCTTCATGATTTGTAAGGACATTTTAATTAAATTAAATTCATATATATATATATTTGTATAATTTTCAATAGCAGTAGAAATATGATTACAAAAATAGGGTATTATATGGATATTAAAGGGGTGTGAAAAGCATTTCTTGTGTGAATTTGGTACAGTGGCTCTCTTTTTAATTTGCGTTCATTTCGTGGGATTAAAAAGCCTAGAGATCGCCTTGCCTGCATTATTAGTAAGTGGTGCAGCGCATGATTAGTTTTTCCAAAAGTAAATTAATTATAATGGTTTGAGACTTGAGTTGATTGCTAACAAAAAATTTTTCAAAAGACAGAAACAAATATCGTTGATTCTTGATTGCTTACAAAAATCTTCTCGTTCTATACCCGAAACATCATGAAGAACGAAGGTAGTATCACCGATCAGATAATTTCTAACTCTAGCTAGGTTCAAAGCTTACCAAAGAAATCCCCAAAATAAGCAAAAATTTAGCTATTATCATCTAGAAAAGAAGAAATGCCAAGCCAGTAAACCGAATAGCCAGCGTCCTCGTTCTCATTCAACCAATTAATTCCTTCATCCTCCTGCACATTTTTGCCAATCAAATTACACAAGTGAGAAAAAGGATGAATCTTCACAAAGCCATGAGTCATGTGATAGAATTTTGCGAAGAGGGTGGGAAAAGTAAAACTTCTGGTCCTCCCTTGGGACGATGAATGACAAATTTTATACAAAATATCATGCAAGTAATACTGCTATATATGTGTGAGTGTGTGAATTTAAAGTAGGATATAAGTGTTGTTGCCATTAATTCCAATGAGATCATTTAATAAAACACCCATATGATTACTTAAGATTTTCTCTTAAAAAACTATAGACCTATATATATTTGATGGACCCAACTTTCCAATCACAACGCAGGAATATATAAACATAACACGTACGCTCTACTAATGGATAAGTGCATGCTCAAAAATGCGTCTAGGGAAAGCAATTGCAGTACTGATGCATGCATTTGGAAAAATTGATAATTAAGTGAAATATGAGATTATTAGGTGATTGTTCAAAAACAACATATGATATGAGGCAGCAAGTAGATTGCTTTAAAATTATTGAATAGTTATTTGGTGCGGAAAAATATTAATTAATTGTCCACATTGTTTAGTAGTACGGATTTACAAAATCATGAGACAGCAGAAAGGCATATATACTTCAATAGTACTTGTATGTCACAAGTCCCAACACCAAATAAACATCATGCAAAACAAAGAAATTAGAAATTGCATCTGAATCAAAATTTCTTGACGAGAGCAGCCTATGCACGCGTCCAATTCCAAACACAGAAACACATCATATATAGTTAGACTCAGAACCTTGACGATACATAACACCAAACATCATCCAACCAGAAATTAATCTCGATCGTGTTAGCCGAAAAAAATCAAATTCATTTTGATCAATCCGATATGGTAAAAGGCAAACCAAAATAAAGAAAAGGGCGGTGACAGGGAAGCCGTTTCGACCCAATCCATTCTTGGGTTTATCTTAAGAGAAAACCTTAATAAAATGAACCCGCAATAGACAAAAAGTCTATGACCCAAATTAGTAACACATAAACCAAATAATTAAAAAGCCGCGAGACGAGAACTAGTAAGGTTGGAAAGTGAAAAATTAACTTACCCTGTAGCGGTGGCGGTCGCAATGCCACGGATAGCAACTTGTCTCGCTTCAAAGTAATCGCCGGGCAAAAGATTCCCAGCTCCTCATCCACTGCAACTCTCCCAGCGTCATAAAAGGTATACTTGACGACTGCCAGCTCCGCGGCGTATCCTCTCAGTGGCAAGGAGGTCAGAGCTGAGGTGGCAGCCCAGTATGCGGGGACCAACAGCGGATTCTCCAAATGGCAGGCGATTTGGCATTGTGGGGTTGTCGCTTTGATCTCGGAGCCGGCCTGAGCAACAAGCTGACACACATCTCTCTGCAGATCACATAGAGCGGTGTTTGGAATTGGATGTAATGACAGGATATTCGCGCTGAAATCCAGATCTTCCATGCCAACAAAACTGAGATTTATCGGCACATGCGATGGCCGCTTGAACCCAAAACGAATCAACTCGCTTCTGATTTTATTCACATCAATAAAGTTGCTATTTAACAATGGTATATTAGGCCTTTCTTTGATCAGTTTTGTAAAGAAGAAACTCGAGATTCCTGATTCTCTTAGTTTGACCCATGAATTATAGATTGCACGGCTTAGATTAGCATCAAACTCAATCTGTATTTGATACATCTCGACACTACCAGCCATATCAACAAGAATATCAAAGAAACATGCAGAATTGACTTAACTTCGCTAAGATAAACCCTATAATAACAGAAAGAGACTGAGAGATGACGACCAAATTAACAAGAAACCCCGGAAACTGATCATAATCAAGAATCAAGAAGGTCGAGTTGATGATGAAGGTAGCTGGTCTAACAGAAATTCAAGAAAATTCCAATAAATTGATTATCTCTTAAACAAGAAACCTACAACGACCAGAAATAGAGATTAGAGAGATTCGTCATCAAGATTCCACACGGTGGAGAGAATCATGATGAAGAAGAAGAAACAGCGGGTGTTTTTGAAATGAGAGGGAACAGAAGGATTGGCAATAACATAATACGATGCCGTTTGCCGTGGTGAAGCGCTGCGAATTAGTTACAGAAAACCGCTACGGGACAAAAAAAAAGGGGGGGAAATGGGCGGGCTAATCTTAATTAGTGAATTATATTATTTCACACAACAAAAGCCAGCTTTCTAGTTTCTAGTATTATTACTCAAAACCACGGCGCATGTCTACTTTAATCTAATATCTCCTCTATTTTATCTAATTCTATTAGATTGTCCTAATTAATTCATCGATATTTGAATAATATATTTTTTTCTTAATTAAAACATATTTATTAAGTAACTACTTAAATTTTCAATTCGATAATAAATTAACGAGGAAAATTATTTGAACTGAACGAAAGTACTATTAAATACTGCACAACTTCCATACAATAAATGTTTAAAAGTATTTATTATACAATCAACATAAAGTCTATACAAAATTAGTTAATTGAATTAAAATACAGTAAATTTACTAAGGATTTTAGTTCTGATGAGAATCCCATGACTAATGATCATCTATTGTCTGAGCTTAGGGGTACTGTAGGGCTTTATCTTAATCTACTTTAGTGTTGTTAACACATAAACCTCTGGTTTTAAAAAAGATTTCACTTTAATCACTGATCGCAAGTATCTTAAGAGACTCTCTTATTATGGAATTTAGCTCAGCTTCTCTTCGTCTTCTTTTGATAGGATTTGGCCTTAGTTTATTTTATTTTATTTGACTTGTTTTGTTCTTTTATTACTTGTGCCCGATCTCTTTATTTCTTAATTTGGAGGTTTTAGTTCATGTCACATTTTAAATGTATTTTTATTTATTTTTATTAATTTACATATAAAAGAATCCCGCCTAACCCTCTCGTCTTATGGTGGCTTTGAATTAAAAGAAAAAAAAAATGAATCATTCAAAGGCGAATCCGAGACAACTAAAAGCACTTACGAGAATCCACCTCAGTGTTAGAGGAATTCTATTTTAAGGGTATTTTTATAATAACTTTTATGTTAATTGATTATTGTTCATGATGGATGTATGCGCCCGATATGCCTCTTCCTCCCTGTTAAAGGCAAAGACAGCACCACGCTCATTGGCACGTGAAACATCATCATTGGGCAATCTCGCAACAAGAGGACATTCAAGAATCCACTTGTAGTCGTCGCCATGGCAGCAATCCTCATTGACCTGGAAACCCTCAGCTTGAAGTAATTGAACCACTGCCTTTTGTAAACCCAAAAAACCACTATGAGAAAGGGGATTCAGATACATGATTGTCAGTGGATTTACGATGAAGCCACCCCAACACCAGTGAAAGATGGCGGGATATGAGCTGTCACCCCAGAAGCAAATCTCATTAAGGCCTTTCTCATTTTCATCTCGTCGAGGTAGCTGCTCTGAACAAGAGTTACTTATGGCCTTTCACGAATATCAATCAGAAAGCTCGATATTCCTTCGTTTCTTAGAATGGCTGAATGCATCAAATCTATGAGAAAGGCCTTATACAGGGTCTTGTACGCTGTGTTTTGATTCAGGGTATTCCTTGTAACATTCTCTTAAAAAACTTGTATCTTGATTTGTATTAATGGGAGTCGTAGCTGTGGTTCTCAAAAAGGATGGAAGCCACCATGGCTGAACCGTTATAACTTTGTTGTCCTGTTTTTTCATCATTTTTAGTTGTTTTTTCAAGTTCGTTTGTCTTTGATTATCTGTGAATAGGTTCTTGATTCATTAATCAGTGTGTAACAACTGTTCTTGGGGTATTAGATCAGGCAAACACTAATCAAATTCCAACAAAACCCAGCAGCACTTGTTGTCATCGATCTCGGAAACTCGTCGCCGGTCTTGCAATCGCTATCGAATTGGCAGCCATCAATCTTGCAGTGAAGTTGTTCTTCACCAGCTGGATTTTCTATTGTATACACTAAATAATAATTAATACTCATGCTCAGGCATTAACGATCACTTGCATTTCGTTTAAGAGAAAATCATTTGATATTACAAGAAAGAAAAGAATCCCACCACGTGCTAATTTCGTTATATAATTATTGTTGTTGTTGTTAATAGATTTATTATCATTATTATTGTTGTTGTTAAAAATTATTATTATTATTACTTATGTTATTATTAACAATAATTTTTTAAATAATAATAATACAAATAAAACTAAAGATTTTGAACAACTTGAAACCATTCATTTTGATTTTATAACAAAATAATCACATAAATGGAATACAATTTATTTTTATTCCAATTCATATAGTTTAAGTAAACAACTTGTTCTTATTACTATTCTTTATTCTCTTTCCAATTCATTTTGATTCTAGTTCATTCTGATTTTAATTCATTCCTATCACCAATTGGTAAATGCACTATGAGAGTAATAAAAAGGTTTGTAGTTATAGGTGCCATATTCCAAAGGCACCAAACCACACCACGTGTCCATTCTCTCTGATAAAAGAAATTATTATGGGGAAATGACACCCAAACTATTGCGAGTGAATAATACCCAAGGAAAAATATGCACGTGCGAAATAATTTTCTATGTTCAAATTTACCTCCACATGTGCAAAAATGATGGATGACACATGTCATAAGGCTAAGATTCAAAGCAAAACCTTAAATTCACATCACTCATCATCTCTAAATAGAGACTTATTTATAACAGAAGGAGGTCTCTTGGCCAAACAAAAATACTGTTCATTCTAGAGAGAGAGATCATCTTTTTTTTTTTTTCTTTCTTTATCCTTAATCAAACTCTGACTTGAGCATTAGAGTACCTTTTTTAGGTATCCATCTCGTTGAATTTAAGGCCAACATATCATTACAAGTTTCTCCACAAGTTATAAATACATGTAAAGATAAAAATCCAATCCCTTCAGTAGTGTTGATCTATATTCTCATGAATATGTGTTGCTCATGAAACAGTTTAACATCGATTTCCACCTTCGATATTGGAATAAGATCAAAAAAACCCCCACTGCATAGATTTGATGCATTCAACCACAAAAAGTAATTGTAGTTATTCGTACACAAAAAAATACTTTGAACGTGCATTTATTCTAAACACATATTAAATTTTGTTAAATAAAGCTTTGATTGACACGTAAGAATATAGATTTCCTATGAAGGAAATGATGTTGATTAACTTAGTTTCGTGTGATTTATTAATTGGATAATGAAATTGCAGAATTCATGAAATTATTTATTTATTAGTTTTATCATCAATTAGAAGAACGTCAACGTGAGTCGAGAGTGAGATGAAAGTGTAATACTTCAAAGTTCAAAACAAAACGGGAGACGAGTGGTGTATTTTTGGATGAGTTTAGTTTTCTAGTATTTTATTTTCAGCTTTTGCACAAACAAAACGCAGTCGTTTGTTTTTGGCGCATACAAGCGACGTCGTTATTGTACAAGCAAAATGCAAAATGCAAAATGCAAAAGGCAAAGGCGCAAAGCGCCGTGTAAAAGGAACGTTGTTTGGAGTTGAGACTGTTATTTTATTTTATTTATGTTATTAAAAATTATAATATCAACTCAACAAAAAAGCCAAACCAAATCCGGTTTAGCTTGTACTTGCGGCGATGGCTGCTGCAACACTCTCATTCTCGCTCTCCTTGGATCCCCAACAATACCACAACAAGACAGGAACAGCACCCGCTTCTCCGATAATCTCCACGAAACACTCTCACTTTCCTCTTCACAAATCTAACCATTGTCAATTCAGTAACTTTCTCTCATTCTCCCACTCTTCCTCTTCTCCAGCCGCCACCACAGCCTCTTCTTTTCTTGAGGATTCATTTAGCACAGGCAGGTTTTTAACCAATGAAGAGCTTGAAAAGCTCAAAACCCTTGAACATTTTGTTCATTTTCAAGAATTACAATCTGGGTTTTTGTGGGTTCGTGTCATGAGGCCAGAAGAGATGGATAGAACCGTGAGTTTATTGGCCGAGTCTTTTTCTGAGTCAATGTTGCTGCCTGTGGGATATAACAAGTTGCTGAGGTTCTTCGTGAAGCAGTATTTGATTGAGAGAAGAGCTGTGATGCCGCATGCTGCTACTCTTATTGGATTCTATCGAGGGAAAGGAGAGAGTGAGAGCGGGGAAGATGTTGACTTCGCTGGCACTGTGGAGGTTTGTTTTGATAAAAGGGGTGCTAATGCTTCGCCTGCTACGCCCACACCGCCCAAGAATTCACCTTATATTTGTAACATGACTGTTAGAAAGGAGCGCAGAAGGTACTTATGGTTTTGCTTTCATCAATTTTTCTTTTTTAATTTTTGCGCTATCTTTTTTGTGAAAAATAAAAAATAAAAATTTATTGAAGAAATCTTGTGCCCAAGATTATCTGATTATATGTCAACAATGCAATGAATTTATAATGCGAACGCAATCTTAATTAAAGTTGTGTCTGAGAACAAGTAGAAATTTATGCATTGGTTTTGTGGTCGAATATGAAACTATAATTAATTTATGCATTACTTTAGGGGTTATAGCAATCGTGTGGTTACTAAACACTTGATTTTCATCATTTTCTAATCTTATTGCAAATATTACATCTGATGGCCACAGAATTGTTTTTACAATATTGAATGGTTGGTAATAGTTGTCATGGTTTCCTCTTTCTTATTCCATATCACTCTGGCAGTCTTGTCATTTCTACATTACGCGGTTATTTTCTGGCAGCTACCACTAGTCAATTCATTAGTATTACAGTACAATTTATTGAGCAGACTGGATTAATTAATAAGTGTGTTAGTTTTCAACTTCCAGAAGGGGTATTGGTTGGCATCTTCTGAAGGCAAGTGAGGAGCTAATATCTCAGATGAGTTCCTCAAAAGAGGTGTACTTGCACTGCAGAATGATTGATGAAGCTCCATTTAACATGTACACAAAAGCAGGATACAGTGTTGTTAAGACAGATAATATCATCGTCCTGTTGACGCTGCAGAGACGCAAGCACTTGATGTGCAAGAAACTTCCAGTTGTTGACCATCCCTCAGAATCTGATGTCTCTGGGTCTGTTGAGGAACTTCCCTCATAATGGATATGTGGGAATTGCAGCATAATTTTTCCAAGGTATATGCACTTCCTGTCGCATGTTTTTACTGTCATTAATAGTACTCGGCTACTCGTGCTCTGCTGCAACAGTCAGTCTCCGTTTCTCTGGTTCACTGTTTTCAATGTACAAATTGTAGACTACATTTTTCTCTTTTCAGTTTATGGTCCTTTTTGTTCTTCCTAATTTCCTTTCCATTGTATTTTTACCAATTTCAGATTTGGATTCTCCACGTCCAGGATGTAGTCCAACCAGGCTGTGATGATCTTCCAATTGATTGATTTCTGACTAGGAGGAGGTCAATCAGATGGTTTGGTGTCTTTTTGTTAATACCTGTCATGTTTTTGGAAGATATCTCTTTGTTGCAGGTAATTGCATTGACTGAGAGATTATTGTTCCTTGTTATTCTTTCAATCTTAAATACACAGGTTACATACTGTATATCTTGAGTCTCAACTTGAAAATAGGAAATCATCTTTTTCTCTAGTCACTAAACTTGATCAAAAAATACAAATACATTTAAGATTTATTCAAGTACAGAATACATATTTCCTGTTATTGTAGTTAGAACAGTATTTAACTCGTAGAAACAGCTGTAACTAATATTGGTAATTCACTTTACTAATTTCTCTGTTTTCCGTTATACCACAAAATTACGCTCATAAGTTTCTTCGATTATAAATAATGAAAGCTCATCCACAATTTTTTTTCTGGTTGCTCATCAAATAATTTCATTTTGATACTATGCACCTCAGATTCCATGTTTCAAGAATCCCATAAAAAACAAAGAATATTTATTATATATAACAGTTGCGTTCTGATATAACATTTTGGTTTATCAGACCATTCTGAGTGCATGCAAGGGCATATTCAATCCTTTTGAATTTGTATAGATAATCAACTGGAGTTCCTTTACACATTCTGCCATTGAGGGCCTCTCGCTGCTCTCAGTACGGACACAGCGTGATGCGAGATTGGCAAACATGGCTATAGATTCCATGGTGTATGAACTTCGGCTAAGCTCCGGATCTATCACCTTTCGCAACTTCTTTCGATCATTTAATATGTGTCTCACCTGAAAAAGAACCACTATTTTGTTATTTGACAGACTTGACATCTAATATCCTGTGTCCATGAAATTTGAAATCCAGAATCATTGGGATTACAGTTTTATCCTACCTGTAGTACAAGGTTTTGATCATTTACCCCTTGATTTAAGTCAACTGCTCTCCGTCCTGTCAAAAGCTCTAGAAGAACCACACCAAATGCATAAACATCACTTTGTAAGGTGAGTTTCCCTGTCTGTCACCATGAGAAACGTGTCAAAAATTCAGAATTGCTGTGCTGATAAAACTTAGTAGCTGAAAAATTAACATCTAAGTCCAGAGTCTTCTATGGATAATTTTATGTCGGTTGCTCTGTTGCATGCTAATTGAAAATTATATGATGTAAATTATTTAAAGGTCATGCTTGAAACGTATTGGATAATAGCATGTGTAAGTGGTTCAAATTCAAGACTATATTTTCTGAATATATTAAACTATTACTTTATTTTCAGTTTGAAATACAAGAATCAAGGCAATTTCAGATAATAGCATGTCATTCTTTAACTAACTTCTTTAGGAAAACAATGTAACTGTAGTTGTTCTAGGTGGTAACAGAATAATACTTTTAGTTCACTTTAGTTATCTAGCATCTGGTAGCTGACTAGCCGTCAGTTGATTCCATCCTATCCAGGCATAGCAATGTTTGAATATCCATCTACTTTTTTCTAAATATGCAAGACCAGCTGGAAGTCAGAGCAGCTAACTAGCAAGTCTTCTATATTGTTTGGTAAAGAAGAGTATGAGATGCTTATGCATATTTATTTACTGTTCTTGTTAGGAGTTGAAATATGTTCATTTCAAAATGCTAAAGAGCATTGACAAATATAGTACTGAGAACACTGAACTTGGGAGTTAGTTTGTTTCATATTTTCGTCGACTACGTATTTTTGTTCATACCAAGCAACTTATCTTCATATGTCTCACCTGCCTAATTACCATCAAATATATTTTTATGTCTGTATGTAGGTAACTTCATGCACTGTGTAACGATAAAATTGACCCTCATGATGATAGTTGTGGATAATGCATGTGTAGTTTATACGGCATGGACAGGAATTACCAATAAGATTATATTGAACACCTTTGAACATGTTTTGGAGCCAGAAAATAATCTTTGTAACACGGAGACTTACCGATGTGTACTCAGGATCGAAGTAGCCAAACGTGCCCAGAACTCTAGCAGTCACATAGGTCTCCTGACCTTCTGGCATCAACTTTGCCAGGCCAAAATCAGATATCTAAGAATAATAGAATATGCAGTTTAGTTTTGTAATTTACAATGTAAACAGTACCTACAACTTACATCTAATCATGATAAAATCGTCCAACGTTTTTACCTTTGCTTCAAAATTGGCACTTAGCAGAACATTGGTGGATTTGAAATCTCTGTGGACAATTGGAATCCCAACAGCAGAACTTGAATGAAGATAAGCAAGTCCCTTTGCTGCTCCAAGTGCCACTTTGAGCCTTAAAGGCCAATCCATCTTTGGTTCCCCAATTCCTAGCATCGAATAGCAGATTGTTAAATGTTCAGAGGAAGATGTAAGGCAAATCTGATTTTGTCTGTAAAACCAACCGTTTAAGTGATCTTGTAGGTTCCCTTTCTGCATGTATTCATATACTAAAAACCGGTGCTTCCCATCTGCACAATAGCCTATCAAAGAGACCAGATTTGGATGGTCAAGTCTGCTCAAGATATCAACTTCTACGCGGAACTCGTGTTCCCCGTCAGCTTCTTTAAATCGTGGCAGCTCCATTTTCTTGATTGCAACCACCTTAGGAAACCAAATGGGTAAAAAATTGTGTCGACTATTCTTACTCTTATATATCTATGGTTTAAGCAGTGTTATTGAATTGTAGTATTTTTTATATCAGAAGTCCCTTTTAAGAATTTGCAAGTGGACTTATGGTGTCTTCATTGAAGGGAATATGATTAGATAATGTGCTGCAATACCTCTCCTGACCGCAGAGTGCCCTTGTAAACTCGGCCAAACCCCCCTTTCCCAAGAAAATTGTCATCGCTAAAGGAGCATGTTGCCTCCTCCATCTCCTTGAGTGTGAATACCGATGATCCACGATGCCTTTTCTGGGGTTGGATTGGTTGATCTTCGAGTTTCCAGTGCTCCACCGGTTTGTAAACCCCTGAGAAGCAGGGGAAGTAGATGTTCAAACAGAGAAAAACAATATTTGATGGCTACCATTAGAAAAAAAAGAAGAAGAAGAAGAAACAACGAGAGAAAAACCTACAAGGGTCTGTCTGATCCTGGGACTTGCTTCGTCTGCGCTTGTTCCATGCGGAAACCAACCCGAAAGGCATAATCACAGCTCGTACTCCTCCTTTGAATCGAAAAACTTCTCTCTGTTCAACAAAAAAATTGCAGCGACAGATTGTATCATTACATGAAACTGACGATTGGATAGAGAAGCTGCATAAACATCCTGGAAATAGGAGAAAAAATAATATCACAGCCTCCTTAACTAGTTGTGAATTTGGAACTCATGCATGCAAATTGCAAAAGCAAAATTTGAAGAGAAATGGAAAGGATTATTAATAATATATGAAAAAACAGTGAATTGGTAATAGTATGAGGAGAATCATCTGTATAGAGAGCTAGTGAGATTAGAGAATACTCAACTAGACTTTCCAACAACCATATTTTACAAAGAGAGACGTACTTGAAGAAACAGAAAAATGCCAAATAAAGGTAAAGTTGGTAATTGTGTTGCATTGCTTACTCGCTTACCTTTCGAATGAGCAAGCTTTGTGGGGTTTGCTTCATTTGATAGTGAAATGGTAGCTACAATCTCTCCCTCCATTTTTTAATTTTCGTGCTCAAGCTTTGTCAGGAAAGAATTGTAAGGTAGCCGTTGAGAGGGTGCTTTCATTTGATTTCTCTTTTCTTTTTCCTTTTTTTTTTTTAATTATTTGAAATTTTATTATAATTTTGTATGGTGAAATTTATCATTCTACAACCATGATGTTATCACCATTGGCATTGATGATGACAAAGCAAGGAAAAAATAAATAAATAAATTAAATAAAAATCAAATTTCATTGCTGTTGACGTGGGACCTGATGTAACAATATTTTGTTTTCAAGCTATTCCTTCACCTAACTTGAATTTGACGGATAGCTTCGGGGTCGGAGACGGAGAGCTCTTGAAATTCAAATTTAAGTTCTTGCTCGCAAACGATCAGCCCGTCCTTTTTAATTTGTATGGCTTCTTGATGGAAGCTCGCTCATGAATTCAATTTAAAAAAATGGGTGTTCCTTTTTGTTTGCCCTAAAGCATTAGATTGGGCAACTCTGATATCCGTGGTTAAAATTAAATGAAAGATAGCGACTAACAAATTTTAACAACCTGTTTTGTTTATGATAACATGACTCCCTATTTCTTAAGATACATTCTTCCAAATAATTGAAAGCAAATCACATGATGATAATTGGTGCGGGCTCAGATACATTTAAACTACCGATGATGCTTCTTAGTGGTAAAAGCCGAATCCTTGTTTGATTCAATAAATAGTGGAATTATTATTAAACTAGAAATGCTATATTTCAAAGTATCAGGACAGTCAGTTGCATGCAGCCGGATTTATTGTCTTTTGCCAATTACCGTAAACCCAAGTTCTCGTCACACTTTCTTAGAAGTTCAGTATCGCAAAATATTTTATTTTATTTTTAAAAAAATTAAACTACAATCTCTCCCTCCGTTAAGACAGAAGTCATAAGTAAATTAAATATGAGTGATAATATAATCACAAATTTTTTTATAAATTTATTTTATATAAATTGATGTGGTATCAATTTATTGGTTGAATAAAAATATAAAATAATAAAAATAAATAATGTGGGTCAAGAGATATTTAATTTAATTAATTTTATCATGCTACATCAATTTATATAAAATAAATTTATATAAGAATTTATGACTATATTATTATTCATTAAATATACTCTGAAGTTTAATTTTGAAAACACAGAGTTATAGTGCCGTGATGAAGTGAAATTGACCACACATTTGACACGTCAATTCTTTCTTTAACTCGTTGTGCGTACACCATGGACTGAAAGTCATAGCATCTCTACATTCAATTGCAACACTCTTGTCTATTTATTGCCTACTAAAAATACCGAAGTTATTTGCTTATACTATCTTTTTTTTTTTTTGCAATTGAGGAGTTGTCAACTTTTCACACCTAAAAAAAAAATTAAGAAAATATAGCTTGAGTCATCCATTATATATATGGCCTTGGGGCTTTAAATCTCAACCAAAGTTATTATTTTCGCTGCCTACTTCCTTGGACATCACATTAAATTGAAAGAAATGTAGATGGCCGCATTATTCATTAGTACGTGCCAGACTGCAACAACTTAATTGAGCGTGTCATCGTGATGAAATTAATGAATTTCACATAAGATTTCAACAAGGCCGATAAGGCAGTTGAGATTGTCATAGCTTATTTAGCTAGCAAACTTAATATAATGCACTCAGCCAACAACAACAACAATTATTATATATATACTAGCACTAGTACCATATAATATAAAACACATACGTGTATGCAATTGCTAGCAAGCTAATAACATCAGTCTGATCATCCATCTCAACACAACAAATCGAGAATGGCTTCTGCAGGTGGGAAGCTTGAAGTCGAGCTTGAGGTGAAGTCATCAGCTGACAAATTCTGGGGAAGCATTAGGGACTCCACCACTCTGTTTCCCAAGGCATTCTCTCACGATTACAAGAGCATCCAAGTGCTGGAGGGCGACGGCAAGGCCCCTGGCTCTGTGCGTCTCATCACTTATGCTGACGGTAAAACTTAAAACCCTCGTATCTTGCCTAATTAAGTCACATCGATCCATAATTAATTAATATCTTCCTCTTTAATTAATTTGAGTACCTCTTAATAAGTGTTATACTTATTATATATATTATACTCTTGCTGCTCTAATGTAATATTCTGTTGTCGTACGTGGTGCATATGTAGGTTCTCCAATTGTGAAGGTATCGACAGAGAAGATCGAGAATGTAGATGAAGCAAACAAGGTGGTTACTTACAAGGTAATTGATGGGGACCTGTTGAAGTACTACAAGGCTTTCAAAGGCATCGTGAGTGTTAATCCGAAGGGGGAAGGGAGCTTGGTGAAGTGGGCTTGTGAGTTTGAAAAGGCAAGCGATGATGTTCCCGATCCAAGCGTCATCAAGGACTTTGCACTCAAGAACTTTCAGGAAGTGGATGACTATATTCTCAAGGCCAATTAATTAGGAGCAAAAGCTGCCTAAGCACGCACTTACGTTGCATATATATCATGTATTAATCTTGTGCTTGTGTTGTTGGACTTTTAAAATAACAATATTATTAAGAATGTGGAGTCATTACCTTCCGCTATGTATTCTATACATTGTTTATTCTGTTATGTCTCTGTATTGTGAGTTGGTAAGGAGTAAGAGCTTCTCCGCCAGCTACTATTTAATTACCTCCATTAGTATTTATATATTGCTTCATTAAATAAAAGCTGAGCTTCAGATAATTATTATTAGCGTCAAAGTTTCTACTCTCTAATTCCTATTACTAAAACCAATAACTATGTCCACTCAGAACCTTAGCATCACCATCAATTATATATATATATTCAACTCATGATTTCAATATCAATAGGTGGCATACTGGCATTTCTCTGTTGTTATATTTATTTATTTACTTCTTCTTCTATGATCAGATTGAATAACGCGGCAACATATACAAGGATGCCTTGTTGGGATAAGTTTTTATAATTTTATCTATCATCAGAGAAGTAGTTATTTAAAATTTCTTTTATGTACAAGTGTGTAATAGAGTTACATTTCAATTTGAAAATTTTGAATTTTATTAAATAAATGTTAGGACGAGTTTAAAATATGTAGATTATCCTTTTTATCGTTTTACAATTGATTTAAACTCGTCCGAATTGAAAAATTTTCCGTGTGTAATAACATTGTTCCTTTGCTATTTACATGATTTCTCTTTATAGAATTATTATGGTATCCGAGGTAGGGATGGCAAAAATCTCCACGGAGACGGGTACTCTCGGGGATTTTCCCCATTCGGAGAGGTTATGGGGATAATTTCATACCCAATTTCTTATTCGGGGAGGGGACGGGGATGAGGTGGAATCCCCATCCCCTACCCATTTCCCCCATTTTAATTTTTAATTTTTAATTTTTAATTTTATTTTAATTTTTTAAAATTACTAGTAAATAAATAATAAAATTTAAATTATAAAATTATAAATATTGGTAAAAATAAAAAATATCAAAATATTTATATTATTAAACTTTTAGGCCTAATTAACTAATTAAAGTCTTAAATTTTTATTTAGGACATTAAAAAGACCGAGTAGATTAGCCAAATATTTTTTTTTTATTTTAATATTATTTAAATATTTTAAACTTAAAGCTATTTTATTTATTTATTTTTAGATGTTATAATTGCCCACAGCGAATCACAATTTTAATATCTAATCTAATATAATCTAATCTAATATTTACTTTTGATTTGCTCCAATTTAACTATTGTGTTGTAAATGGAATAATCCACATTTATAAAGTGCCCACGCCACCATTGAAAAAGTTAATTTTGAATCTAAATTCGATTTTATTTGTAACAATTTTGTATTAAACTATTAATTTTTTCATGATAGTTTGTAAAAAAAATTTGTATTCCTTGCATGTTGCGTTACTTACTAATTTAATGTATGTGACTTTTGTAATAGATATTAATCTAAGATATATTTCGAACTTTACTTTTATTTGAATTTTTTATTTTAATATGATTAACTCAAAATTGAAAATAAATGTATTAGTTATTCGGGGATCGGGGACCCTCGGGGATCCCCTGTTATTATTCGGGGAGGGGATGAAGATTCTCTCAAGTAATTCTGATGGGAACGGGGACATACGCAAAATATCGGGGATGGGTACGGGGAGATCGGTCCCCTCCTCTCCCCTCCCCATTGCCATCCCTAATCCGAGGAATTGCCTCTGGAAGTGGGAAATTAACATAATATTTTTTTTCTTTTGTTTTTTTTTTTCCAATACATATCACTTCAATTACCAAGCTTTTCTATTTCCCCAAAAGACAGTGTGGTGAGATGCGAAAATTCGTCAAAAAGGCATAGAAATTATGGAACCAGCACTTTAATTTGACACATAATCATTTTATTATAGACATCGTGCAGTAATTTAATTTTACACAGAATCATTTACAACATTAGACATCGCATTAAATCCTTGGCCTACCTTCTGCACTTGTGCTGGCTATAAATTTAACCCACCGGCTTGTGGCAAAGGCAAACCGTTGACTCCTTCTAACCTAACTTTCTTAGATCTTTTTTTTTAATAAATAAATGATAAATTGTGATGAGGGGTCTTATGCGACTTCATATTGACTCATCTAAATAATAAAGAAATTATTAAAATAAGTAAATGTGAAATTATTTTACAAATTTTGAGGGACTTAAAAATATAATATTTGACCAAAATTTTGTGAGTGTCGTGGCTTTAATGGAAGTTGAGAAAGTTTTAGATGGTAGGGACTCCACCACATCATCACCTCATCATCTAATTACATACCACCACATACTTATACGTAATGTTGGTTATTTTAAATTTTGTGATAAGTGTATATGTGTTGTCATTCAATTGGATGGTAAGGTGACGACGTGGTGGCATGATATCAGTACCACTCAAGACTTTCACATTTTATAAATTTATATGAAAACTTTCAACCATGAAAGAAACAACCAAATATATATATACACATAACATGGTTGTTGGAGACTTAGAGTGGAGGAGGTTTTTATAGATTTGTAATATTGGTATCAATATAAATAGTTGAAAATTATAAATAAATAATATTAAATATCTTAAAACCTGCTGCAAAATCCTTCACTGTTATTCTTTCATTTCTTTTTCACACCCAAATATCTACAATTGAACACTCCAATCTTCCCAAACTCTAAATTTTTTTGTCAATACACAGGTAGCACGCATGTTTCTTCTATATCATACAACAGGGCTTGATGACTCTCCCTCAACTCAAGCCAACTAGAAAGTTAAAAAAAAAAAAGATAATTCATAATAGTTAAGGAACGTATTAGATTAGTTAATAAATTCTGGTGCATGTCAAAATTTTAATATATATATATGTGTGTGTGTGTGGCAGATCGAATTTTATACTTACTCGAAAAGGCAGCTTGAATAAAGTTTTGCTTTGAGCATGTTCAAATTGCAGAGAGCTTCTTCAGACTTGCGAATCTTCTTGCAAGAGAGGGACCTTTTGATCGTCAGCAGCATCTTTAGAATTATGGCCTTTACGCAGTAATTCATCCTCTCTGATATTTCCCCACGTTACAGTATAGTAGCCCATTCCGGTTATAACTGCTCCTATCACACTGTACATGCATGCATTTCACTTCATCTGTTAATTGGAGGGATTAATTTGTTTGACACCCAACAAGATTAAGAATAACCATCATGTGCCAAATGATTGTGGCTCAGTTGACAGCGCAGGCTGAGTTTGTGGGAAGAACTCTCGGGTTTGATCCCCACTAAACACACCATTTGGAAGGAGTAAAGAGTCTTAACTGTGACTACACCTCGAATCCGGATTAGTTGAGGCCCAATGCGGTCGCAGGACACCGGATGGTTTACAAAAAAAAAAAAAGAATAACCATTATGTATATGGCTATCTTTAGTAATTTTTTTAAATTATGAAAGAATTAAACTTAATTTTATTTTATTTAAATAATTCATTCAGTAAATAATACAACATGTTATATATGTGCTGAAAATATATGTATACTCGTGTTCCATATATAACATTTTCTGACATGTCATCTGCTTGATAAATTATAAACGATATGCTATATTAAGTATTACCTTCCATAATGGAGAGAATTTGTAAAGAAGGTTAAACCGAAAGCTGTGGCAAAAACAATTCCAAATGGTTTGAACATGGGCACGTAAAGATGGCCTTTCATTTCGGCACACGAGACATGGACGGTGCAACGAATGACACTCCCAAAAATTGCCTGTAACGATTAAAAACAAGGGAATTAATTAGGTTTATATATATGTAGTCATTTTTTAATACAGGCATCCTCATATTTTTTTATTCGGACACATTTTAAACTGTGTAGTTTAACAAATTTAGATTTTAATATTATTAGACCACATGACTTTATAGTGTATCCAAAATAACTTTATTAAGTTGTACGGTTTAATGACGTGTTCATATTTAAAAAAAAAAATAAGGGCTTGATCTGAGAGGTTAATTAAGAGTGAATTGATCATAAAATCAATGAAATATAATATTAATTAATTATTTTACCTGAATAATGTTCCATACGCAGACAGATAAAGAAGAAGGGGCAAGCAAAGTGCAACCAAGGACCCAACGGTCTGGTGTTGAGTAGAAAATGAAGAGTGGTGGATTAATTTTCGCTTCAAGTTTATCATCAGAAGCAGCTTTTCTTATGAATGGGCCTCTGTAGACCTGCACAAATATTGCCCCCATGATCGATATTAAGGTGCCAATTACTTTGACTAGGATGCGTGAGCTTCTACAATCTAGTTTTGTTGTCCTGGGATTTACGTTATTATTATCATTATTGGGAGTTTGCAACCATACTTCTACATGTTCCAAATATCATATGGGTACTCCAAATATATTTTATTGATGGGTCGCTTCGGAACTCATACTGGGGACATTTAAC
>NW_006262274.1:22948153-22962028 GCF_000493195.1 Citrus x clementina | reverse complement strand
ACCCCCCCCACCCCCCCCCCGAACTTACGTTTTGTATTAGTGCTGAATACGCAAGCCTTCTTTTTGATACTTGATACCGAACACTGTAAAGTGTGCTCCATGCCAGGGACAGAGACGAGCACTTGTTTATCTCAAAAGGAAACTGCAGCCGACAGATGGCACTTGTTTATCTCAAAAGAGTTGACATCAGAGGCAACCAGCACACACTAGCATCAGAAAATGCTTTTAGAATTCTCAAAACGGACTACTTGCAGGAGGCTTTCATTTTTATCTTTAATGTTTTTTCCATTGACTCTTCAGAAGAATTTGCGTTTTCACTCAGACATCAGATATCAGAAGTCTCTGTGATATCTTAGCAAAGGCTTTGACTGTCACAATAAGAATATGAAAAGGATTGAATCTCCATATGCATAGAATGTGCCGGCTATAGCATTCTCCTCAGACATCGGTACCGCCTAACAAATTTTTTTAGGTTCTGAATCAGAGGCTCAGTGGTTGAATATCATCTTTTCAGAGACTGAAACTCACTCATAAGAAATGCATTTGATTTTTCTTCATAAAGCATATCCATTCGCATGTGCCTGCAAGTCAAACTCGCATAAATTGTCTGGAACAATGAGATATGAATACATAAACAATCTTTCATTTTCTTAATTACACTTGAGAGAGTAATTGGAGTCATAGGAGTTAGCGCTGTACTTTCCTTAATCTGTCACAACAATCTTTTCCATGCAGAGCAGGACGGATTGAGTTTTGACTAACTCCAAAGCTCAACTTTTCTTTGCAGCTCACATACTCGATGGTGCCGCCCATGTTCCTGACTCAATATTACAATTGAAAACAAAGTCTTCATGTCACTCGCATTTACATACTCTTGATAGTCTTCTTCCCCACCTTCAGGTTTACCAATAACAACAACAATAATAATTGGAAGTTGAACTTGAAAATGTCTTAAATAAAATAAATCGAACATGATCTTCTGTACGACAAATTCACATGAAGCATTATACAAAAGCTTTTCAATGAGTTGACAACAAAATTAAACCAAAAAAGAACAAGAAAAAGAAAAAAATGTTTTGAGTAGAGAAGATTATAATTCATTCCTTCAATAACTTGAAAGGATAGACAGGCATTAATTGTCTCCTCATGAACAGAGGCACCAAAAATTCACAGAAATTATCTTCACATTCTGCATGTTGACCCATAATTTCTAACAAAAAGAAATACGTATATGGTTGAAGTGGTATCATAGGTCATGGATTAAATGCTTCTAGGACTATCTGTATAAAGGTAGAACATTTTAAAGGATGAATGATGAAAGCTATTTAGAGCTGGTCCATCACAACTAAATTGGCAGTGGGGCTGGACCTCAAGATAAGCAAAACCAAGTCCATTTTAAGCTCAAACCTTAATTTCTGCACAGAGGTAGCTTTCCAGATAAATGTTTCTAAACATTTTCCTCTTTCTATTTTCCAGATAAAGATGGTAAAAATTACCAATTTTTTTCTGTAGGCCTTTTTCTCTTTTGCAAAACTTTTATGTTTCTTCAAAGTTGTTTTGCAAGAGGGGGTCCTTTTGGCTGCTTGATTCTAAGCTTCTTACTCCAGTTTCCACACCTGAGTTCCCTTCTTTGGCTTTTCCCCACATCACAGAATAAAAACCAGTAACAATTACAGCTGCTCCAATAAATCTGCATTACATTAAAAATGGAATGGTCACTTTCTTATAATAGAAGAGGAGGAGAAAATCAGGACAGGAAATAAGAGAAATCTGACCAGTAACATGATCAAACAAAACTTCTTATACAAGTCAAAACACCACCCAAAATTAAAAAAAGGTACCTCCCAAGATAGACCGTCTCTCCTAGGAAGATGGTGCCAACCGCAGCTGAAATTATAACACCCAAGGGCTTGAACATAGCTACAAATACAGGCCCAGTCCTGTGCAGGCACCAGGTACAAACACCAACTTGGAATGCAGAGCCAAAAACAGCCTGCATTTTCCATATTAAGGTTTCAAGACAAAAAGTGAATATAATTTAAGCATGTACACAAACATGCTTTTTCTTCTTACTTCTACTTACCGAGTATAGCACAGCAACTAACCTCACACCAGGTTTTAAGCTCCAGCTGCTTAGGTCTCTTTCCATAACCAAACAGAATATTGCAGATTGAATGGCCACAAAGAAGCAGTAAAAAAAGACTACGATGAACTCAGCTGAGAATTTCTTAAGGATTGAAGCCTGAAATGTACGAAAAATAAGTCAATCTTATAACTGGTTCTCACTCTTGCTATTTCTTAAGAATCTAACCTGTACAATAAGCCATGCTGAAGTGAACACACAATCTACGGCAAGGAGCAATCCACCAACGACCCAGTTTGTTTGCGGCACGAAAAATTGAAGGGACAAGTTTGGTGGCAAAGATGTCATCAGAAGGTGGGTTCCTTTATAGTATGTCATGATAAATGCCCCTGTAATTAACACAATGGTTCCCACTGATTTGGCCAGGCTACTGGAGCTTCTCCAATCTAGTTTTTCCATCCTGAAATCACCAAGTTGAATCATTTTATATCCATCGGTAGCAATAAAAATATCACTCTACGCAACTTAGGAGTCTGTTACTCTTCCAAAGTTTTCTACCATATGCTTAGCACATTCATTAATTAAAACATGAGTTAAAACTTTTTGAGATAGAAAAGTCTGACCGAGAAAGGAAACTAAAAGGAGCTCAACCATCCAGTCACTGAAGAACTCTTCAGATGATATGACTATCAGAGGAGCTCAAATGAGAAAACGCCAAAAGATGTGATTTTGGGCAACAAAAGAATCCACTAAATTAGGAGTAACATTATGACCACAAACTATTTTTGTACAAATTAATGTGGCACTACATGACTGTTTGAATGAAAATATAGAATAATAAAAATAATTAATGTAGGCCATGTGGTGATTTTATTCAACGAATCATGTTATGCTGCATCAATTTGTAAAAAAATTGATGGTAAAAGAGTTTGTAGTTGTGTCATTGTTTCTAAATTATTAGCAACACAGAAGAAGTCACTAAATTATTAGCAACGCAAAACTAACTCCCCTTAAATAATATCCTTTAAGTCCATCTTAAGGAAAGAAACTATAATGCCTACAAGCCAGTATTTTGAAGACAACAATATCAGCCGAGTTGGCACCAATCAATTATCAATAATTCAGTCATGAGTCTCATGACCATAACTAAATAGTAATTACAAAGTCAACGTCAGCCTCTAATGCACAGACAGACCTATTATATTTCATCAGCCGAGGCTGCAGATCAAATAATTCTCCTCGATGTTATTACATTCCCAAATTTGCAATAGAAGGGAGAAGGCCGCGAAACTTTAAAAGCCAGACCCACCTGCATTGCCACTTATTCTACAGCAAGCAAATCTCTTGCAACAGACTTAAGGAATGGAAGACATCACATATCATGGTTCCTTTAAGTTCAGTGCCGAATTGATTATAACTCTTTGGTGCAGATTATCCACACATGCATTTTTCATTTTAATAAACTGGGAGGGGGCATGTACCACATCCACAGTGTAGTAAGATAAACAGGAACGGAGAAGAGGTGTGTTAACAGAATAGTTGGAGGATTTTGATGTTCTAGAACATTGTAGGTAAAGCTTGGGTCAGAATCAGAACAAGAGCTTTGAGTATCTTCTCCCTTAAGGGCATATTGTCTGAGCTGCAAGACCAACATAGTGATTTCAGCTTATCTGTGACCTCATACTCATCAGCTCCTTGTTAATAGCTTAAAAGGCATACTGCCACTTCAGCAATAACATTAAATCTGTCTAATTTTCAGCAGCTCTTTTGAAATTCCTTCTCTAACTCTAAACTGCAGTCACTGATTGAGTGGGTTCCAGATCAAGTATTGATGTCTGAAGGAATGAATAATTAAGGAGGGAAAGACAGGAACCTATCTGTCCCTGCATGGTGGATTAATTACAAATAGCTTACTACCTAATCCAGGAATCAGACTGGATAATCATTATTTTGTAACTGGAATACACTCTTAGCAAATTTTCAGCAGTATGCCTATTATGTAATTGCAAGCCTGTAATTGGGACTCACAAAACTTAATTATGCAATTTAAGTACGGAATCAGACACTCATACAAATGAAGAGAAAGAGAACTGATTATATTATTGGTTGCAATTAATTAGCATCAGTAACATAAACTTCCCAAACGGACTCCAATGAACAAAATCAAAAGAAAGTCAAAATGATCATAGCAAAGGGGGGAGCATTACCTGAAAATGATGGCAAGAATGAAGGTAAAACCCGGAACAAGATTAAGCATAGCGGTGGAAAGTGTAGGTGAGCTATAGTAAATCCCAGCGTTACCAAAAAACTGAGACGAAGTACTGCTTGAAGTAAAATAAAACAACAAACCCTTTAACAAACAACATCTTTGATTATTAATTTTCTTGCTGTATGTGAATGAGTAAAAGCAAGAAAATTTATTATAATCAAACAAAAAGAAACCAACCACAAGGTCAAAGAAGTAAAACTTAGCATACCCTAGAAAGCCAAGTAGGAAGAAAGCAGATAGAATAGGCAAAGTGAGTGGAGGAATTCGTGATCTGCATAGAGATGATGAATTGATTAAAACATGAGAAGCTTTGATATTTGAGATTAACGAAGGGTAAGTAACCTGTGGAAGAGAAGTGAAGCGGGGAGGAGAACGAGAGAGGCGAATGCTTTGGAGTAAAAAACGAAGACCAGGTTGCTCATCCCATCAGACATGGCTGCTTTGCCGGCAAACATCAGCCCAACTTGAGCGCACTCTGCCATCACCATCCCAATAACTGGCGCTAAACCAACTTTTCCCATCTCTTCTCTCGCTCCGATTGCCAGTACGGGCTCTGGAATTTGGGGCAGAAAGATTACTTTCTTGATGACACGTATCAAATGTTTACTCGATATTCTAAGCCATCATCATATTCTTTTCTGTAGGTAGATACTTTGAAATTCTGTAGCGAATCAAGTAGTCATCTAAACAGATACTGCATGGGAAGGTATATTCAACGGAAGAAGAAATCAAATTATTATTTTTTTTCGGTGTATTAATCCAGACATCAATACTTGAATCAGTCGATAGCTTTGCCGCCCTAGTGTCCAGCTCAATTTGTGAGGGGATGTATCTTACATTAAATGTAAGATAAAGAAATCTTTTATGTAGAAGAATGAAGATCATCATGCTTGCATTATCACCTGCTCTAAATTATTGAATCTTGAAAAGTTTGACATCCAACTCACTGACTTTGCTAGTCCTATCAGCTGCATGTTGATATTCATTCTTGTACGTAAATATAATTACTAATCAAGGATTGATCATTGACTTTTAAGTAGGTTGCAGGGCTAGCTGTGTAACCCGTCGGATTCTCTTTATTAATAGTTATGGTCATTGTTAGTAAGAAAATAAGAAGTGTCATTTCTTTTGATTGGGTTATTAAGGGATTTTGGGGATTGATTTTAGGCTTTTTTAATTTGTTAGAGTTACTAAGAATTTCCTAATATTACATTTATTAATTACATAAGACATGTGTGCTTGTATTATTACTTACATTTGTTACGTATTTATTATTTGGGTTCGATTATATTGGAACTGCTCTAAGGTATAATATTTTTTCATAATCACACGATTAAAGTTATAATTTTTTTTTATTATTTATCACTTTGCGTGTGTGACTGAGATTCGTACTCCATCATACATCAACTCCAACATAACCATAACCTTATTATTTACATTTATCATAAAAGCTTGTATTAATTTTTACCACGCGAAAATTACAAGCTATCGACTAATCTGTTATTTACATGATTTCTCTTTATAGAAATATTATGGTATCCGAGGAATTGCCTCTGGAAGTGGGAAATTAACATAATATTTTTTTCTTTTGTTTTTTTTCCAATACATATCACTTCAATTACCGAGCTTTTCTATTTCCCCAAAAGACAGTGTGGCGAGATGCAAAAATTCGTCAAAGGCATAGAAATTATGGAACCAGCACTTTAATTTTACACAGAATCATTTTATTATAGATATCGTGCAGTAGTTTAATTTTACACAGAATCATTTACAACATTAGACATCGCATTAAATCCTTGGGCTACCTTCTGCATTTGTGCTGGCTATAAATTTAACCCACCGGCTTGTGGCAACGGCAAACCGTTGACCCCCTCTAACCTAACTTTCTTAGATTTTTTTTAATAAATAAATGATAAATTATGATGAGGGGTCTTATGCAACTTCACTCGTCTAAATAATAAAGAAATTATTGAAATAAGTAAATGAGAAATTATTTTACAAATTTGAAGGACTTTTTTTTTTAATTCTGTTATATACAGATTGTTACTGATATTACATCAGACATTACAATTACAATACATCAGATATTACAATTACAATATTTACAATTGTATCAAATAATATAATGCTCCACTCACATTTCGTAAGAGAGAAATTATCTTCACTCAATTAGTTGATAATTGAGAGAGTACTGAAACTAACTTCCATAATGCTCTGATGGAGGCTCGAATCCTTACACTCAATATTATAAGTGCAAAACTTCTCCTATTGGACCAAATGCTCATTCGTACTAATTTGAGGGACTTAAAAACATAGTATTTGACCAAAATTTTGTGAGTGTTGTGGCCTCAATAGAAGTTGAGAAAGTCTTAGATGGTAGGGACTCCACCACATCATCACATCATCATCTAATTACATACCACCACATGCATATACGTAATGTACTATGGTTATTTTAAATTTAGTGATAAGTGTATATGTGGTGTCATCCAATTGGATGGTAAGGTGACGATATGGTGGCATGATATCAGTATCACTCAAGACTTTCACATTTTATAAATTTATATGAAAACTTTCAACCACGAAAGAAACAACCAAATATATATATATACATAACATGGTTGTTGGAGACTAAGAGTGGAGGAGTGTTTTATAGATTTATAATATTGGTATCAATATAAATAGTTGAAAATTATAAATAAATAATATTAAATATCTTAAATTTTATCTTAAAACTAGGAAATAGAATCGCACTTCACGCAACTTTGAAAAAAGAATTTATTATTCTCTTTTTTTCCTCATTCTACTTTTAATGATTTATTCTATTTGATTAAGAGGCAAGACTTCCAAAAAAGATGAAAAAAATAAAGTAAAGCTAAAATCAAAAAAACTTTTTTAATTATTAAAATTGCATCAGCTAAATTAACACGGTAGAAATAGAAGTGCTATAAATGCACCTTGTCTAAGTCAAAACCTTGGAAATTTGAGGTTGATATATCACCGCAAGGCCACCTGGAGAAGGAGCAGAAAATGTATCACAATAGCCTCTCAGTATGTTTCCTTCTTCAGCAGTGAATCCGAGAGAGGTGAGCATTGCAAGCCAGCAATTATAGGTGATGATATCAATGGCGTGGCAACAGTCAGGGCTAATATCAGCCTAGCTATTAAAGAAGAATATAACGATCTCATTTGAGTATGATTTCAGCTCCATTAACGTGGTCCAGCACTCCGTTAGGCCTCCACTAGCTTCAAGTCTTGTTGCAAGATCGTAGCATGGTTTCATATTATTGTTGAGGCGATCACTCATGCTGGTTGCATTTGTAATATTTGCCATGATCAGGCAAGTGAGGGCCAAAATGAAAAACACATGTTTTAGAGCCATTGCTATTTTCTGTTCTTTTATGTTGTGTTTATGTGGGATATCATATTTTTTGTTGCTATTTATAAATTAAGGTGAGGTAGAGGAGAAGAGTGATTAAAAATGTTTATAAATTATTGCTTAATTTATGATCAAGAAGGTTTCAATTAGAGAAAATAATGAGTCTTTTGATAAACTGTTACATATCGATTGTGTAATAACAGTCAAATTAATTATGAGAAGATGAAAAGCCAAATTTGAAAGAAAATTTCTCTATTTGTTAGATAATAGAGAATATACAAATATGAGAAATGGTGATGTCACATCACCTCTTGTAGTCCCAGCTTTATATATATATATGTGACGTTGATTTAATAAATAGTGAGATTGTGTGATACTTCACTTAAAACTTACAAAAATTTATCTTCTACCTAATGAGAGACAAATCACATATCAAAATGAAAATTTGAGTTCAAAATTTCTAATTCATCCTCTGTTAAAATTCTAAGGTGTTTGGCAGAGCGGTTGTACGTAGCAAGTAACAGCTAGCTGAGAGAGAGAGAGAGAAAAAAAAAAGAGAAAAATTTCATTCAATCACAATTCACAAAGATTAAAATATGTACATCAAGAGGACCTTGCACAAACCAAAAAAACCTGCTGCAAAATCCTTCAATGTTATTCTTTCATTTCTCTCACCCAAATATCTACAATTGAACACACCAATCTTCCCAAACTCTAAAATTTTTGGTCGATACACAGGTGGTACGCATGTTTCTTCCGTATCATACAACAGGGCTTGATGAATCTCCCTCAACTCAAGCCAACTAGAAAGTGAAAAAACAAGCTAATCAATAATAGTTAAGGAACGTATTAGATTATTTAATAAATTCTGGTGCATGTCAAAATTTTAATATATATATGTAGCAGATCGAATTTTATACTTACTCGAAAAAGCAGCTTGAATAAAGTTTTGCTTTGAGCATGTTCAAATTGCAGAGAGCTTCTTCAGACTTGCGAATCTTCTTGCAAGAGAGGGACCTTTTGATCGTCAGCAGCATCTTTAGAATTATGGCCTTTACGCAGTAATTCATCCTCTCTGATATTTCCCCACGTTACAGTATAGTAGCCCATTCCGGTTATAACTGCTCCTATCACACTGTACATGCATGCATTTCACTTCATCTGTTAATTGGAGGGATTAATTTGTTTGACACCCAACAAGATTAAGAATAACCATCATGTGCCAAATGGTTGTGGCTCAGTTGACAGCGCAGGCTGAGTTTGTGGGAAGAACTCTCGGGTTTGATCCCCACTAAACACACCATTTGGAAGGGGTAAAGAGTCTTAACTGTGACTACACCTCGAATCCGGATTAGTTGAGCCATTATGTATATGGCTATCTTTAGTAATTTTTTTAAATTATGAAAGAATTAAACTTAATTTTATTTTATTTAAATAATTCATTCAGTAAATAATACAACATGTTATATATGTGCTGAAAATATATGTATACTCGTTCCATATATAACATTTTCTGACATGTCATCTGCTTGATAAATTATAAACGATATGCTATATTAAGTATTACCTTCCATAATGGAGAGAATTTGTAAAGAAGGTTAAACCGAAAGCTGTGGCAAAAACAATTCCAAATGGTTTGAACATGGGCACGTAAAGATGGCCTTTCATTTCGGCACACGAGACATGGACGGTGCAACGAATGACACTCCCAAAAATTGCCTGTAACGATTAACAAACCATATGTGTCTTTAAAAATAAGGGAATTAATTAAGTTCATATTATCTATATATAGCCATTTTCTAATATAGGCGTCCTTTTTTTTAATTTATTCGGACACATTTTAAGCTGTGTAGTTTAATAGATTTAGATTTTAATGCTATTAAACCACATGACTTAATAACATGTTCATATTTAAAAAAAAAAAAAAAGAGGTGCTCACACTAATATCTTTGGAGTGATTGGTTTAATTTTGGTAATTATATTTGAATCACTTACTGTTATAATAATGAGGAGAAGCTCCATGTTTAGCTTTAATTTCCAAGCATTGATGTTTCTCTCCATAATCAGCGAGAAAATTGAACACTGAATAGTCCCAGCCAAGCTATAAAAAGAGACCACTTTCATCACTTGGGGATACTGTTTGATAGTTCCCACCTGACCAAATTAATTCGAATTACACAATTAAATTCAGTGCGCTTTTGTCTCTGTGGTCGATTTTAACGAGAATGAATTGATCATAAGATCAATGAAATATGATATTAATTAATAATTTTACCTGAATAATGTTCCATACGCAGACAGATAAAGAAGAAGCCGCAAGCAAAGTGGAACCAAGGACCCAACGGTCTGGTGTTGAGTAGAAAATGAGGAGTGGTGGATTAATTTTTGCTTCAAGTTTATCATCAGAAGCAGCTTTTCTCATGGATGGGCCTTTGTACACCTGTACAAATATAGCCCCCATGATCGATATCAAGGTGCCAATTACTTTGACTCGGATGCTTGAGCTTCTCCAATCTAGTTTTGTTGTCCTGGGATTTACGTTATTATTATTATCATTATTGGAGTTACAACCATACTCTACATGTCCAAATATCATATGGTAGTCCAAATATATTTATGATGGTCGCTTCGGACTCAACTCTATTGAGTCCACACATAGCCAAGTTGACATCTATAATTAAAGCTAAGCCCAAAACAGGAGAACTATATAGTATATATAAATATTAAATTGTTCCAATAGGTGGTCTAAAACGCCACTAGAAATGGCCCATGGTGCCGATATTTTATATGTTCAGCAAGAATTTTTTTCGGATCTGGATTTTAATATATACGAGCAAAATAATACAAGTAAGTGATGTTAAAATAAATATAGTGCAACAGAGAAATAGATTTGGATCATGCATAGATGGTACGTAGTTAGTGTATTCATGTAAAAAATTCATCAAAACAAAGATATGTTATCAAGATCTCAAATTGGTTGATATCATCCCGTGCTCATGATGATTTGAGAAAAAGAATAATTAATTCAGAGGAAATGTATGTATGTATGTAAATGAAGCTAAAGAGAAAAACCTAGTGATGATCGAAAGCAAGAAGGAGATAGCAGGGATCAAAAGGCCCATCACGCACACAACGATAGGCGAACTATAATACAAGCCGAAGAATGCAAGGTTCTGAGAAATAGCTACCCTGCAGCAAAAACATATATTAAGGCAGAAAGTAATTAATTAGAACGAAATATGTATCCATCAGTAGCAGTGTTAAAGAATTAAAACGAAACAAAATTAAGGGAGGCTATGAAATATACAAACCCGGTTAGGCCCAAGAAGAAGAAGCGCAGCATAAGAGGTAAGGTGAAGAGTGGCTGCTCTATTCTGCAGCAAGCAAAATTAATTTAAAAAGATTAATGGCAGACGATCGACGATATTTATATTAATATAATGAAATATTATTAAATTAAATTTATTGTTATGTTGTACATGGAACATGAAGAATTAAAAAGGAGAAAGAGGGGTGATTATTGTGTAACAACCTCCCCCCAGCCGCAGCCTCAGACCCGCGGTGATGAAAGAAGAAGGAACAAGGAAGAAGAAGAATGGATCCAAGAGCATTTGTGTAGGCAATAAAAACAAAAGGGCTCATTCCTCCATTCATGGCCGTTTTGGTCAATATAGTAAGCCCTATTGTACAACCTTCCATTATCACCATCAATGTAAATGGCACCATTTCCTCCTCCATTTGTCCTCTCACTAGTCCCATCATATATAATTCGATCGTATGTGTCTCTGTTATCTTTCACTCTTTAATTAATTTGTCTAATGAAGCATGTACAACAAGCTATCTCTCTCGTATATATTTATGAGTGAAGGAATTGATCTAGCTAGGAGCCTGCTGATGACTAGCTGACTGCTGATATAATTTACAGTCAAAAAATAATGCACCAACTAAGAGCTTCCACAATGAGAATTGGAGAATGACAGAGAGAGATAGCCTTTCAGAAAGTTGTGAAGCTACTTTGTCTTTGTACGAGAAATAGCTACTCGATTTAGTGACTCAATCTTTATGCAAAGGGAGAATAAGCCGACGTGGTTTGGTAAAAAAATATTAAAACTTAAGCAATTAATTAGAGATTAATAATAATGTGACGTGAATGTTTTCATCTGATTTGTCCTTGCCCTTAATCGTGAATATTTTTACTATATTTGGTCATGTTCAAGACTAATTAAATTAAGTGCGGGGCCAGTATATGCATGTTTTGTACTTTCTTGAGGGACGATTTGTGGTGGACATTAACAATGTCCCTACCCTCATCGATTATTTTGAAAGGTCTTGGCCCCCCACTCAACTTTTGTTTTGTATTAGTGCTGATACGCAAGCCTTCTTTTCTTTTTGATACTTGATGCCGGACACAGTGAAGTGTGCATAGATGGAATCACACACAGCCCCGTGTGCTGGACCCATAATTTGTTGCATTAATTAATGTCCAAGAAAATATTCAATTAACTTTTTTTTTGTTTTTCAAATTATTACAATTTACACGTATATTGTCAACCGGATTCTGTTACAGTCCCCTTTCTCTCTATACACACATTTTTCAGTACAGTTCAAAAATCTATTATACATTAATTTAAAAATTCTCTCTCACTAATATTTAGATAGATATCTTCTTTTAGTCGAAGGTTAACAGTGAGCCTTCTAAAACTCGAACTCATACTTTTATATGATTATATCACTAGTTACAAGTTCAGTGGCAAAAGAGTCAATTAATTAATTAATTGATGATCAATCCTTAACTTTTGATAAATCTTAACCATTCATTATAATTAAGCTTAGATCATGAGCATTAATTAGCTTCGTTGTTTAATTTCTCCTTTCGGTTGGTGGCATTTAGTGATGTCTGGTTCTGTCTGGCTCAATGCATCAAAGGTGATTGAACTTCGTAGATCACGCTCCATGCCGGGGACAGAGAAGAGCATGGCACTTGTTTATCTCAAAAGAGTTAACATCACGGGCAACCGGCACACACTAGCATCAGAAAATGCTTTTGGAATTCTCAAAAAGGACTGCTTGCAAGAGGCTTTCATTTTTATCTTTAATGTTTTTTTCCATCGACTCTACAGAAGAATTTGCGCTTTCACTTGACATCAGACATCGGGAGTTGCTGTGATATCTTAGCAAAGGCTTTGACCCTCACAATAAGAATATGAAAAGGATTGGATCTCCATGGTGTATAGAATGTGCCAGCTAAAGCATTCTCCTTTGACACCAGTACCGACTAACAAAGTTTTTTAGGTTCTGAATCAGAGGCTCAGTGGTTGAATATCATATTTTCAGAGACTGAAACTCACTCATAAGAAATGCATTTGATTTTTCTTCATAAAGCATATCCATTCGCATGTGCCTGCAAGTCAAACTCGCATAAATTGTCTGGAATAATGAGATATGAATACATAAACAATCTTTCATTTTCTTAATTACACTTGAGAGAGTAATTTGAGTCATAGGAGTTAGCGCTGTACTTTCCTTAATCTGTCACAACAATCTTTTCCATGCAGAGCAGGATTGATTGAGTTTTGACCAACTCCAAAGCTCAACTTTTCTTTGCAGCGTCACAAACTTGATGGTGCCGCCCATGTTCCTGACTCAATATTACAATTGAAAACAAAGTCTTCATGTCACTCGCATTTACATACTCTTGATAGTCTTCTTGCCCACCTTCAGGTTTACCAATAACAATAACAATAATAATCGGAAGTTGAACTTGAAAATGTCTTAAATAAAATAAATCGAATATGATCTTCTGTATGACAAATTCACAGGAAGCATTACACAAAAGGTTTTCAATGCGTTGGCAACAAAATTAAACAAAAAAAAATGTTTCATGTAGAGAAGATTATAATCCATTCCTTCAATAACTTGAAAGGATAGACAGGCATTAATTGTCTCCTCATGAACAGAGGCGCCAAAAATTAACAGAAATTATCTTCACATTCTGCATGTTGACCCATAATTTCTAATAAAAAGAAATATGTATATGGTTGAAGTGGTATCATAGGTCATGGATTAAATGCTGTAGGACTGTCTATATAAAGGTAGAACATTTTAAAGGATGAATGATGAAAGCTATCTAGAGCTGGTCCACTT
>NW_006262274.1:22906473-22948053 GCF_000493195.1 Citrus x clementina | reverse complement strand
CCTCAAGATAAGCAAAACCAAGTCCATTTTAAGCTCAAACCTTAATTTCTGCACAGAGGTAGCTTTCCAGATAAATGTTCCTAAACATTTTCCTCTTTCTATTTTCCAGATAAAGATGGTGAAAATTACCAATTTTTTTCTGTAGGCCTTTTTCTCTTTTGCAAAACTTTTATGTTTCTTCAAAGTTGTTTTGCAAGAGGGGGTCCTTTTGGCTGCTTGATTCTAAGCTTCTTACTCCAGTTTCCACACCTGAGTTCCCTTCTTTGGCTTTTCCCCACATCACAGAATAAAAACCAGTAACAATTACAGCTGCTCCAATAAATCTGCATTACATTAAAAATGGAATGATCACTTTCTTATAATAGAAGAGGAGGAGAAAATCAGGACAGGAAATAAGAGAAATCTGACCAGTAACATGTTCAAACAAAACTTCTTATACAAGTCAAAACACCACCCAAAATTAAAAAAAAATGTACCTCCCAAGGTAGACTGTCTCTCCTAGGAAGATGGTGCCCACCACAGCTGAAATTACAATACCCAAGGGCTTGAACATAGCTACAAATACAGGCCCAGTTCTGTGCAGGCACCAGGTACAAACACCAACTTGGAATGCAGAGCCAAAAACAGCCTGCATTTTCCATATTAAGGTTTCAAGACAAAAAGTGAATATAATTTAAGCATGTAGATAAAACATTCTTTTTCTTTTTACTTCTACTTACCGAGTATAGCACAGCAACTAACCTCACACCAGGTTTTAAGCTCCAGCTACTTAGGTCTCTTTCCATAACCAAACAGAGTATTGCAGATTGAATGGCCACAAAGAAGCAGTAAAAAAAGACGACGATCAGCTCAGCTGAGAATTTCTTAAGGATTGAGGCCTGAAATATACGAAAAAGACATCAATCTTATAACTGGTTTTCACTCTCGCTATTTCGTAAGAATCTAACCTGTACAATGAGCCATGCTGAAGTGAACACACAATCAATGGCAAGGAGCAATCCACCAATGACCCAGTTTGTTTGCGGCACGAAAAATTGAAGGGACAAGTTTGGAGGCGAAGATGTCATCAGAAGGTGGGGTCCCTTACAGTATGCCATGATAAATGCCCCTGTAATTAACACTATGGTTCCCACTGATTTGGCTAGGCTACTGGAGCTTTTCCAGTCTAGTTTTTCCATCCTGAAATCACCAAGTTGAATCATTTTATATCCATCAGTAGCAATAAAAATATCACTCTAAGCAACTTAGGAGTCTTTTTCTGTTCCAAAGTTTTCTACCATACTTAGCACATTCATTAATTAAAACAAGAGTCAAAACTTTTTGAGATAGAAAAGTCTGACAGAGAAAGGAAACTAAAAGTAGCTCAACCATCCAGTCGCTGAAGAACTCTTCAGATGATATGACTATCAGAGGAGCTCAAATAAGAAAAAACAAAAAGATGTGATTTTGGGCAACAAAAGAATCCACTAAATTAGGAGTAACATTATGACCACAAACTATTTTTATACAAACTAATGTGGCACAATATGATTGTTTGAATGAAAATATAGAATAATAAAAATAATTAATGGAGCCACGTGGTGATTTTATTCAACAAATCATGTTATGCCGCATCAGTTTGTAAAACGATTGTTAGTAAAAGAGTTTGTGGCTGTGTCATTGTTTCTAAATTATTAGCAACACAGAAGAAGTCACTAAATTAGTAGCAAAACTAACCCCCCTTAAATAATGTCCTTGAAGACCATCTTAAGGAAAGAAACCATAATGCCTAAATGCCAGTATTTCAAAGATAACAATATCTATCAATAATTGAGTCATGAGTCTCATGACCATAACTAAACAGTAATTGCAAATTCAACATCAGCGCTAATGCACATACAGACCTATTATATTTCATCAGCTGAGGCAGCAGATCAAATAATTCTCCTCGATGTTATTACATTCCCAAATTTGCAATAGAAGGGAGAAGGCCGCGAAACTTTAAAAGCCAGACCCACCTGCATTGCCACTTTAATTCTACAGCAAGCAAATCTCTTGCAACAGACTTAAGGAATGGAAGACATCACATATCATGGTTCCTTTAAGTTCAGTGCTGAATTGATTATAACTCTTTGGGGCAGATTATCCACACATGCATTTTTCATTTTAATAAACTGGGAGGGGGCATGTACCACATCCACAGTGTAGTAAGATAAATAGGAATGGAGAAGAGGTATGTTAACAGAATAGTAAGAGGATTTTGGTTTTCTAGAACAGTATAGGTAAAGCTTGGGTCAGAATCAGAACAAGAGCTTGAGTATCTTCTCCCTTAAGGACATATTGTCTAAGCTGCAAGACCAACATAGCGATTTCAGCTTATCTGTGACCTCATACTCATCAGCCCCTTGTTAATAGCTTAAAAGGCATAGTGCAACTTCAGCAATAACATTAGATCTGTCTAATTATCAGCAGCTCTTTTGAAATTCCTTCGCTAACTCCAAACTGCAGTCACTGATTGATTGGGTGCAAAACCTTTTCCACATCAAGTATTGATGTCTGAAAGAATGAATAATTAAGGAGGGAAAGACAGGAACCCATTTGTCCTTGCATGGTGGATTAATTACAAATAGCATACTACTCTAATCCACGAATCAGACTGGATAATCATTATTTTGTAACTGGAATACACTCTTAGCAAATTTCAGCAGTATGTCTAATATGTAATTGCAAGCCTATAATTGGGGCTCACAAAAGTTAATTATGCAATTGAAGTAGTGAATCAGACACTCATACAAATGAAGAGAAAGAGAACTGATTATATTATTGGTTGCAATTAATTTGCATCAGTAACATAAACTTCCTAAACAGACTCCAATGAACAAAATCAAGAGAAAGTCAAAATGATCATAGCAAAGGGGGGAACATTACCCGAAAATGATGGCAAGAATGAAGGTAAAACCCGGAACAAGATTAAGCATAGCCGTGGAAAGTGTAGGTGAGCTATAGTAAATCCCAGCGTAGCCAAAAAACTGAGACGAAGTACTGCTTGAAGTAAAATAAAACAACAAACCCTTTAACAAACAACATCTTTGATTATTACTAACACTGTGACACAGTATATGCCGCATGTGAATGAGTAAAAGCAAGAAAATTTATTATAATCAAACAAAAAGAAACCAGCCACAAGGTCAAAGAAGTAAAACTTAGCATACCCAAGAAAGCCAAGTAGGAAGAAAGCAGATAGAATAGGCAAAGTGAGTGGAGGAATTTGTGATCTGCATAGAGATGATGAATTGATTAAAACATGAGAAGCTTTGATCTTTGAGATTAACGAAGGATAAGTAACCTGTGGAAGAGAAGTGAAGCGGGGAGGAGAACGAGAGAGGCGAATGCGTTGGAGTAAAAAACGAAGACCAGGTTGCTCATCCCATCAGACATGGCTGCTTTGCCGGCAAACATCAGCCCAACTTGAGCGCACTCTGCCATCATCATCCCAATAACTGGCGCTAAACCAACTTTTCCCATCTCTTCTCTCCCTCCGATTGCCAGTACGGGCTCTGGAATTTGGGGCAGAAAGATTATTTTCTTGATGACACGTATCAAATGTTTACTCCATTTTCTAACTGTTTCTTTAGCGTTGACAGTTAATAATGAACTTTGTTATTGGTGAAGGGACCTTTATGTTACGAATGAACAATCTATGGCTTTAAATGAGATAAATATAATTACTAATCAGTGATTGATTATTGACTTTTAAGTGGGTTGCAGGGCTAGCCGTGTAACGCCTTCGGATTATCTTTATTAATAATTATGGTTATTGGGGTCCAATGGTATTACAGTCGTACTATAACAGTGCTCGATGATCATTCAATATCTGGATTCAGCTTGGTATGGTATCATTGTGTTATCATAGTTTTATCTTGATTATTGTCAGTGAGAAAATAAGAAGTGTCATTTTTTTTTATTAGTTTATTAAGAAATTTTAGGGAATGATTCTAGATTTTTTTAATTTTATTAGAGTTACCAAGAATTTCCTAATGTTACATGTATTAATTACACAAGACATGTATGTTTTTATTATTACTTACATTTGTTACGCATTTATTATGTGGGTATGTCTATATTGAAACTACTTTAAGATAGAACATCTCTTCATAACTACACAATTAAAATTATAATAAATTTTTTATTATTTATTACTTTGCGTGTGTGGCTAAGGTTCGTATTCCACCATAAATTAACTCCAATATAACAATAACCTTATTATTTACATTTATTATAAAGGCTTGTATTTATTCAAAGATGTAATTATGAACATTCATAATTACATTTGTTTAAGCTTGTTATATATTTATTGTTGTTTTATTAAATTTTCTTTATTAAAGTTCACTTTAATTTATTATTAAATTTATTAAAATTTGCTTTGTATTCATGATTACACTTATTATAATAAGTTTGCTTTATATTTGTTTTTTATTTTATTAAATTTGTTTTATTAAAGCTTGCTTTACATGTATATTTATATTTTTTATTTGCTTGCTTTGTGTTTGTTAATGCTTGGTTGACAACCTGGACTTGAAAGAAGGAATATAGATTTATTCACTTCTTTCATTGTTCATCACTTCATCTTCCTTCTCTCTCAACTCCAACAAGTTCTAAATTCTAAATCAATCGTAGCAACCTTCTCCATTTCTGCAATAGAGTTAGAGATCTTAGTTTAATTAGAAGCTTCTTAATTGATGAGTCTTTATTGCTTATGTTTTTATTGTTGTGAATATATGCTTAATTTGAAACTCTAGCTGTAAGAAACATGTTATAGAATTTTCTGGACAACATGAATATTTTGTATTAAATCATGGCCATTGAAAACAATTTTTGAGAATAATCTTATCTTTCTGTAAACTAGACATGTAGGGCTTATTGAATAAATTTTGTTTCATAAGATTTGACTTTATTTTTTATTTTATATGGATTTTTGAAACTGACACTATTGTCCATTATTTTGATTTTGATTCTGTTTCTGGCTTGGTCATTGAGAGTATATGTGACACTATCTGACATGAGCTAACCTCTTCTTCTCCATATATGCTATACGATTTGCTCCCATGATTAATTATTAGTTTTTAATTACCATGAATTTATGTTATCTTGTTGTAATATGTTGTTTTATGAAATTTATGACTTATAATATGTATTTTAATAAAAAAGAAAGCTTGCAATATCTTTGCTACTTGATAAGCCTAGTGTATTGAGAATGATTTTATTTATTGAGTTGACGGCTCACTCATCGTCATTACTTTTTGTAGAGTGAGTGACTTGTTGAGAGGTGTGCCTCCATCTGGAATTAGAGATTTATTTACTTTTGTTAGTTGAATAAAAAAAATGATGAATTTCTACTTCCTTTAAGCTTGTTAGTCTTCTGAACTTGTAATTGGAGAGTTTTGAGACTTTTATTACATTTATGGCATCGAATAAAATGTCAAGCATTCAACTTTTGGATTTGTTGATTTGTTTAATAAAATTTGAGGTATTCGACTTGTGGATTTGTTGACCTGTTTAATAAGGATTTCAATTTGTAAGTAACCTCCTATTACCACGTGTTCTTCGCGTGTTAAATCGTGGTGTTACAGGATGGTGTTAAATTGAGGTGTTACATGCTGGTGTTGCAGAGCTTGTAGTACTATCTTTTATAACAGTAGACAATGTGTAACACATCCTTTAGTTATATTTCCAAGTTAATCAGTGTTTACATGGTAAATCCACCAAAAACTCACTAGGCTGACTGAACTATAAGGATATGCCATGAAGCTACTATTTACATGTTCTTGCAATAAGTATACCACATGAATCCAATTAAAGCTCACTTAACGGGTAGCTACAGCATTAAATTCTCAAGGAAGTAACGACATCTACAGATTGATATTTATGGGTGTCATAAAGAACTAAAACTATTCAAGCAAATTTCTGCACTGAAGGGCAGCACTTTGTGTCTTCTGTGCTGTTTTGGAACAGAGGAACCTTTTCACTGGATAACTCTGAACTCCACGTGCCACAGTCATCAATCGTATTTTCTTCTTTGGCCTTCCCCCACATCACAACATAAAATCCAATTACAATTATAACTGCTCCAACCAAACTGCAACATGTTTGACATTAACTTTCAGGAAAAGGACAGAAAGCACTAAGTCTTGATCATAAAATCAGTCAAATCATTCATTAACTTGTCCTATTTTTGCATTTATACTACCAGTTCAAATATATGCAAACAAATGAAGATTGTAAAATTATTTGATCATTCAATTTTCTGGAGGTCCAATGCGTTATAAAATTTCAGTACCAGGTATTCTGTGAGGAAAGCTGATAAAACCATACCTTCCAAGAAAAAGACCATCTCCAAAAATGATAACACCCATGACATTAGAGAAGAGAATTGCCAGGGGCTTGAACATTGAAACATAGAGAGGTCCAGCTCTCATCAGGCACCATAACAACAAGGTGGTGAGAAAAGCAGCCCCAATAACTGCCTGCAGGTCAAAAAATGACAATTATATTTTAAAATCACCTGGAGAAACCAGTACCTGATTAAGTGATTTTTTTGCAGCCATCAACCTATAAGTACCTATTGACGCTATGTACAATTTGTTAATATGATGTAATGCATTTGTTTATTGGACCACTCATAACAAAACTTGAGTCTTAAGTAAATGAATAACTGCTCTGAGCCAAATTCTATCTATAGTTCTGGAACCGAAATAGAAGGAAGAGGTATCCATATACTTACTGAGTATGCAATAGCAAACAGTCCGACATCAAGTCTCAGCTTCCAAGCACTCAGTTCTGTAACCACAGTCAGAGAAAACATCGCAGCTAGGATGGTACTAAAGAAGTATTGGTAACACAGCATGACAATCAATGCTGGGAACTCTTTGAGAGTTATTGCCTGAAAAAATTCCAAAATAATAAAAGCCATCATTTTCTGTTCATTACTCAGCATTGCAGAAGTGCAAAAGGCCCAACCTGTAATATATACCAAGCTGAAATCAAAATCGCTTGAGCTGCAAGGTAAAATCCTCCCAGAATCCAATTAGACTGCAGGGGCTGAATCTGATCAAGTGAGGCAATGTCTAAGCGGGGCCTGACAATGGGTGGGCCCTTGTAGAATGTTACAACGAATGCACCAGCTATGGACACTATAGTTCCCAATGACTTTGCTTGGCTGCTTTTGCTTCTCCACTTCAATTTTTCCATCCTACAACAAAATATTAGCAAAAAGAATACCTTTCAACCATTTTCATAATTACATCAGTATAACTATAACTTATGGTCGTCATGCAGAACTTTCCATACATTAATAATTAGGCACTCATAGACTCTCAATTGAAAAGAGGGAAGTACCTGAAAATTATAGCAAGTATGAAGGTAAAGGCTGGAATTAGGTTGAGCATGGCTGTGTTGAGTGTAGGGGAGCTGTACTGTAAACCAATCTATGAGGAGAAATCGGATGAACAGCTGCATTAGAAAATGAAGGAGAATAGAATCAGCAATTATGTCTTCGTATTAGTTGCTCAAGTTAACAAAGAAATGGAAATAGAACGAGAGCTATCAAGTTTAATGGCAAAACGAAATATTAGGCCATGTTATTGACTTATACTCAAGTTCTGTAGATGCCAGTTACAAACCTAATCAATGAAAGCAAGAAGATTTTCCAGAGAACAGATGTGGTCACTGTTGGAAATATTAATCTGCCAACCATCAGAAAACAAATAACAACAAAACAAGAGTCGTTTAGCTAAGGACTTCCACAAATAACCTTCTAATACCTAGCGCACACTGGCGAGCAGGGAGATAGAGATATACAGACCTGTGAGTAATCAGGATGAAAAGAAGAAAAATGAGACTGCAAATGAGATCAGTGTAGACAACAATGACATATTTGTTGATCCCTATAGATATTGCTTTTTTTATTACAAACATATTGCCAACCTGAACCAGAATTACTATCACCATTCCCATAAAAGGTAAGACAGCCCTCATACTGCGCAGGTCCATTCCCACCTCCTCTCTTGTTCTTTGATTGACAAATTCTCCCGGACTACGAAGCAAAAACAAGCTTAGCAGCTGGTGAGTTCAGTGAAGCTATTATTAATTAACATATAAGCTGACACATTCTCTGTATCCCATTTCTCACCTGCTTTTATAGAGTTATATCCCAGTGAGAAAATCCCAACTTCTTTCAAGCTACTTTTGGTATAGTTTTTTAAATATAAGTTATTTAAATAAATTTTTTATTATTTGGTTTTTATGAATAAAACTTTTATCTAAAAAATTTTACTTGTTTGGTTGTCGATGAAAACTTCTAATGAAAATTATAAAATTATTTTAATAGATAAGTTTTTTTAAAGTTATACTATAAAAAGAATGAAATAACATTGTCAAATAAATAAAGAATATTTTAGATAATTTAATATTTAAAAAATTTCAAAAGTTTAAAATTTAAATTTTTGTTAGTAGAGATAAAATAATTTATTTAATTTTCAAAAATTATACTAAAAAAATAAATAATAAAAAAATTAATAAAAACTTATAAAATTTAGTATTTATAATTATTAGATAAATCATCTAAGGGACATTTATTAAAAGTTCCCTAACTACTTTTTTGGCTTCAATATATTAAAAAATATGAACTATTTTACATCACTCAGGCCAATATCCCGGATGAAGATATTTTGGATGGCAATATTATTGGACTAAAATATCACTTAGTAATGAAGTTGTGATTGTTTATGAACATATGGACCCCACAAACCAATTGCCGAACAAAACAAGGGGAGGAAAACGAAACCTAGAATTTTTTTGTAAAACATCCACATCCAAAGCGTATAATGCAGGAAAAGGAATATAAAATACAAGTGAAGGAATCACAGGCGTATTTGAGATATTATTTGTATTATTATTATTTTTTTTCCTTTGGAGGGGACCTTTTATCTCTATAATAATTAGAAACATCTCCCTATTGAAAATCTTTTTCTGCATTTTCTTCTTTCATCTCCCCACATTAGAGTAAAAGTTGGTGAAGGGCAGTGATTGCTCCAAGCAATGTGCATAAAAACTTGAACCCAACACCAATGTACTTCACTTCTCACACTTAACGGCTTAAATTCAAAAGCTTTTGACTCTGATAAATGTATAACCTTAGATGGTTTTTCAATACTCAAGGCGATATTCTTTTTTAATGTAATTTCAACCGGATTGGTTTTGGGATTTTACGAGGATTGTAGAGTAATAAGGAGTCGTGAAACTCCTAAAAGCTCAGTGGCATATTTAGATGAAAGATTAACAGAAATAAGCAAATATGAACAGGGTATTTTAATCAATAGTCAGTGAGCTGACAGAACAACATTATAAATATGCTTGGCGTACTCTTTACCCATTTTTGTAAAATTCATTCTACCTTAATCCCCCTGAAAAGATCTTGAAAAGATTTTAGGCCGGAGCTTTTCATTTATAATCCCCCTAGCTTCAATCAATTCTCACTCTCAGGGAGCTAAATAACACAGTGCATCAATATTGCTGATGCACAAATTATTATCCAAGAATTAGAAGAACTATTCTGTTAAAAACCTGTACACAGAACATGCTAGTTCTCTTCTATCCTGTTTTGCAGTAGAGGGACCTTTTCCCTGGATGAATTGACACTTCCTAGTCCACAATCCTCAGTGGTCTTTTCTTCTTTGGACTTTCCCCACATCACTGCATAAAATCCTGCTACAATTATCATTGCTCCAATTAAACTGCAAAGAAATTTCATGTTAGTTCCAGCACATATGTGAACCAATTGGAGTTAAAGCGAAAATCATTTGAAAAGAAATTGATCAATAGTACCTTCCAAGACAAAAAGCGTCTCCTACAATGACTACATCCATGACAATAGAGAAGACAATGGCCAAGGGCTTGAACATTGATACATAAAGAGGTCCAGTTCTCGACAGGCACCATGTGCACAAGCCAACTCGAAACCCAGTGCCAATAACTGCCTACAGGTTAAGAAATGAAGATCATATCAGGATTATGAATCTTGACAATGGTTAACAGCCTCGTTAAAAAAAAAAAAAATCTTGGAATTAAAGTAGAGGAAAGAAATGGATACACACTTACTGAGTACAAAACAGCAACAAGCCCTATGTCAAGTCCTAGCTTCCAATCACTTGGCTCGGAAACTACAATCAGAGCAAAAGCTGTAGACAAAATGGTGTTGAAGAAGAATAGGTAGAACATTATGATAAGCACTGCTGCGAACTTTCTAAGGATTAATGCCTGCCAAAATTCAAAAAAAGTTGAAAGTCAACATGTACTTTTAACTACCCCTTGAGCTTTGTAGAAGAGAAAATTAAAGGGCCAAACCTGTAAAATAAACCATGCTGAACTCATAAAAGCTTCAGCTGCCAGGAAGAATCCTCCTAGGATCCAACTTAACTGTGGTGAAAGAAGAAGCCGACGAGGTGAACCACTGTGTGAAAGTTCCCCTATAAGTGGAGGGCCCTTATAAAATGTCACAACAAATGCCCCTCCTATCGACACAAAGGTTCCCAAGGACTTAGCTTGGCTGCTTTTGTTTTCCCAATTTAGCTTTTCCAATCTAAACAATCCGATTTCATGCAAAATTTATTAGAATGTGGTATGATTGGATGACTTGAGCAACGAAGTATTTGTATAGAAAATTATCTTCTTTGTAAAGTTACATTTGATATTTCTATATGAAGAACTAAATTATTAATGGAAGGCATCAGATTCTACCAAACAGATTATGTTGCACGAATCTTGCACTTTAAGACTCTTAACAAAAAAGGAGAAGAACCTGAAAATGATCGCGAGCACAAAGGTAAAGGCTGGAATCAAGTTAAGCATGGCTGTGCTGAGTGTAGGAGAGCTGTACTGGATACCAACAAACGAGAAAATCTGGGAAGAACATCTGCATGGAAAAATGGAACAAAGCAGGGGAAATTAAAATATGCAAATTTAAGTCACATAATTTTGCTGTAAAAAAAAAAAAAAAAAATTGCTTCATGTTTATAACATAAAATGAGTACTTGAAATTTCCAGAGAAGCAATGTAGAAGCAGATAACTGACCCAAAAACCGAAAGCAAGAAGAAACTGCAGAGAATGGATAATGTGAGTTGCGGACGCTCTGATCTGCAAAGCAGCGGGCGTCAGTAGACAAGAGATACAAACACTTTGTTATCACGGAACTGAGAGGAAGACAGAGATATAAAGACCTGTGGAATAAGAAGGAACAGAAAAGAAAAAAGAGACTGGAGAGGGCATCAGAATAGACAATGATGACATATTTGTTGATCCCTTTAGACATGGCTGCTTTGATTACTTCCATATTGCTAACTTGAGCCAGTAATACTATCACCATGCCCACAGAAGGCAACGCAGCCCTCATACTACCCATATCCACTCCCATATCTTTCCCTCTCTCTCAGCAACACACATATGAATAGGTGCTTGTCTAGCATCATTTGCAACCTTAGCTTCATTACCTTTCAAGTATTCCGCAAGTGGTCAATAATTGTCACTTCAGTACTCGCAATCTTGCTTTTGTGGGGGCATGATTGTAACATCACAATCATTAGCCCACTCTTGCTTGTTAATCTATAACTCTTGAAATTTGTAAATGCACGCGTTACGTAATTAGCAAAGCATTTTTTGATTTTTTTTTTAAATTCCTTACATAAAAGTTGTATAAATTGAGATTTACTGTTGCTGCATATATGTGTATATGACAGTTTAGTCCATTAACTGATAAAAGACGGCCCACAAGTTTTCAAATTGAAATTATCTTGATTTTCTTTTTTTTTTATAGATAAATCATATAAATTTAATCAATATGTAAGTTCTACAAACATGTCAAAGTATCAATTTCATTATCATAATCGTCTCATACTTTTTCTTTTTTTTCATTCGAATTCCTTATTTAATAATGATTATTTACTTTTTGAAATTTTAAGCCATGTGTGTGTGTGTGTGTGTGTACATATATCTAAAGGAAAAAAACAACTCAAAATCATTTTTCTTGATTTATTAGCTCCTTTCCCTCTCACAAGGCACAAACCACAAATTTAACGTTTCACTTACGCTAGATTTCGGTCCCAGCTGAACTAAAATAACTGCAAGTATGGTGTCCGCAAAAGTAGCTTTCTTTCACCACTTTCAACCAAGCGGGGCCCTTTTTTTTTTTTTTTCCTGATATGACATCGAGAATTCGGTTGATTTTTTTTGCTAGCAAAATGAAAATTCTCCACCATTATTATTGGGATGGAACTGTTTCACTGTAGTATAGTACCGCATATTGTCCGGCGATATGCATAATTTTCTCTTACCTAAATGGATCAATGGTAATATGAATACTACTCTTCACCGATAATGTGAATCTATTTATATACTCCTAGGTAGTGTTTGGTTTTAAGAGAGGGAAGGAGAGGAGAGGAGAAAAAAAGAGAGGAGTGGAGAGGTGATGAGAGGAGAAGAGTACAAAAATTAATTGATATTATTTGGTTTCATATTAAATTTGAAAGGAAAAGGGATTACATATTTTTTGTTTGGACAAATATACCCACTATCTTTAATGTTAATATTGTTAATAAATAAAAAAATAATTAAATTATGAATTAATTTAATCTAGAAATTACCTAGTTACATAGAAAATTTTATTTTTTTAAATCACAGCATCATGTCACCGTTGACCGCCATTTTTCATTGCGTTAAATACATAATAATGATCAGAAATGGATGATTTACTCATTGAAAATATTAATTTTGCAGAAAATACACTATATAATCGAAAATATGAGAGTTAAGATTTTTCCAAGCAATTAAACAAGACTTGAGGTAAATAACAACATATATTAGCATTTCTAACTCCATAGAGTTATAGATCGGCTCATAAAAATTCAATTGGTATCGGTTTTGATGGTAAAGTGCACCTCCGGCGAGTCTCCAGTGACTATCTGGCGACACATTTTATTACTTTTTTCTTTTTAACAATAAGTTTATCCTATTAATTTAAGAAAATAAATATAAATTATTTACACTTTAATTTATTTAAAATTAATTTTAGTTAGAGGATAATATTGGAATTTTTGTGTTTCAATAGATGAGAAATTTGAAATCCTTAGCCATTGATAAAGAATACAAATTTTTCAATTTGATGGGAATTGAAATTCAATTCCATTAAACTTGGTCCAACAAAACAGTGGAAAGTAGAAAAGAAATAAATTATTTCCTGTCCTCACTTCTCTACCCCGAAGCAAACGTGGCCCTACTGTCTTCTGTGTTGCTTTTATTTATCAGAAGAGGGACACATGGAGAGGATGGCTTGAAGCCAGAAATTTCTGTGTGATCTTCATCCACTTTCTCTTCTTTGGCTTGTCCCCATATCACAGCATAAAAACCAAGAGCTATAGTCGCTGCCCCAACAAAACTGCACAAGCACAAACGAAATTCATCATAATTTCTACTTTATTAATTCTTAAGAATTGCAAGCCACGGAGAATCATGCACACACACCTTCCAAGATACAGAGTATCCCCCAGGAACGCAATCCCAAAGACAAGTGCAACAACCATTCCAAGTGGCTTAAACATGGAAACATAGACAGGCCCCTTCTTCCTCAATGCCCATGTATGAAGGACACTTCTAACAGATACCGCGAAGATTGCCTAGAGATTAAATAGCACATCCAGTTAGTCTGAGATTAAATAACAAGAGACCATAAATGAAGCTTGCGGTCATCCCCTTAATTACTTACCGAATATCCAATTGCCATCAACTCGATGTCAGGCCTTAATCTCCATGCGTTTGGGTTTTTCTCGGCTACCAGGGAGACTGCGGAAGACAATATGGTTACAAAGATGGAACAAATGAGCGTTATCATCAGCTCTGCTGGGTAGTCCCTGACAATCCATGCCTGGATATCCAGAAAGAAAAAGAAAATGCTAATGATTTAAAATTTGCGGGCAAAATCTCTGTTGACGTCAATGAGCGTTGCCGTCGGCACTGTGTTTAACGTGTACCTGGACAATATAGTATATAGCTAGAATGACACTGTGAGCTGCCAGAAAAATGCCTCCAATGGTCCAGTTTGATAGGGGCAATTGAACAAGTTCATTAATTAACTTATTTTTCGAGGGAGCACTTGTAATTGGCAGGCCTTTGTATAAAGTCACAATTAAAGCTCCTCCAATTAATAACACCGTGCCAAAAGACTTCGCCTGACTGCTTTGCACTCTTAGCTCTAGCTTTTCCATCCTAAAACGACAGTTTCATGTTAGTACACTAATAGGGAATTGATTGTCGACAAAGTAAGCGTTTTCTTGACACATATTGGACAATAGCAAGAAATTGCAATACAAGGAGCTCTGTCCCCACCACATGGAAATTCGCATAGAGATAAAAACTCTCCGGCGCCTAATTATCTCACATCATTGCATTATTGACAAAAATAGCTAGTGTATCTGTGTACGTGCCTTTTAGCATGGCTCATACAGATTCACTTTCCGAGGTACTTTCCAATTGCACTCTCCATTGCATTGGAATTTAGAAAGGTGTCAAAGTATTTGTTAGGATTTAATAATATTTATTTCGATATGTTTGATGATATTGATTGCATAGAGAAAATAAAGCATCAGAAATGATAATCATCTTTGGCGAGTGAAAAGGAAAGGCCACCAATCCAAATTGCAAAATGAACGTAAGCACTTTGATTTTGGTGGTGAGATTGCTTTCACGTAATACCAAACGCGTCATTCAATAATAATAATTGTAAACAATGAAATGAAATTTAGCCCTCCGTGAGAAAAGAATGAAGCTTAAAACTTTTAACTGAGGAAGAATGGGTCACCTGAAGATTATGGCAAGTATGAAAGTAAAGCCAGGAGTTAGATCAATCATAGCTGAAGCCAGAGCTGGAGAGCCATTCTCTATCCCAAAATAATGAAACATCTGCCCGCAGCAACTACAAGCATATTCAGAACTTATTACACAAATTGCACACATTTTCATTCATGAGACCTGCGATACGAACTGGATATATATGATCGGAAAACTCCTTCTGTTAACTAATAAATTAGTACCTGAGTAGGCCAAGGAGAAAGATTCTGCAGACGATGGACCATGTGAGCTGGGGTCGAGTTCTTTTTCTAATAAAGGGGAGGAAAAGTAATTGAACAAAAGTAATGTATATGGTTCTGGAGATCAGCTAAAGCAGAGTGTCTGATACTTTACCTGTAGAAGATAAAGGAAGAAGGAACGAGGAGAAAGATGGCAAGCATGTTGGAGTACACTACAAGAATGAAATGACTCGCACCTCTACTCATGGCTGCCTTTGTTACAGTGTTTAAGCCTACATCCAAGACCTCTAATGTCACCATGGCTGCTGTTACACTTGCCCCCATCTGTGATGCTCTCCCGCAACTGGCAGAGCAATTTGTAATTTGGGGAGGGTTTGCTTCCCCTGTAAGGTTTTAGAAACGACTATTATGACTCTGATGATGTGAATTGTATTTCTTTTTAAAAGAGGCAGTCAGTTATTTCAATATTTCACATCAGGAGTTGAGACGGGAGAAATCCTACATTTACTTATTTATTTTGGATACCTTGTCAAGTATGATGTACTTTATTTGCTTGATGCACTATTTCTAATTGCTTTTACCTAATCAATTATCAGAATACATACGATGAACTATTTCTCCTTGTTTTTACCTAAGCAATAAACAGAATGCACACGTTAGTATTTTAAATATAAAGAATGACAATCATAAGAACTCATGTTGTCTTAAAATCAGTGACCAAAAGATTTTTATATATCCAAAGAATCAGGGAGCTCATTCTGGCAAAGGGGGAGCATAGAACAAAGTGATATTTACATTCCTCTTTTTCTTTTTCTTTTTTTCCCTGAAAGAATAATTGCCGCTCTTCAAGTATGGTGCGGTTTCTGCGTTATATCAATTAGATTTGTCTTGAAAGGGTACAAAAGATATGAACTAGTAACTTTTAAAACTGATTTCAGTTCCATGATACTAAAAAATTGCAAACACATGTTCTGTACTTCTGTTACAGAAAGAGATAATGAATAAGTGCGAAGTTTATTATCATATATTCATATTGCCAGCTATCAGATTTACTCTCTGACTGATCTACAGTGACAGAGCTATTCTGCACAGGAAGGCATTTCCCTAGGCATAGCTTTGTATCTACTATTAATTTCTGCAAAATATGCTTTTTGTTTGCAGAAGAGGGGCTTTAGGAGAGGAAGACTTAAGGCTGTCAATATCTTTGTCATCAATCATCTTCTCTTCTTCAGATTGACCCCAAATCACTGAATAAAATCCGAAAGCAACTATAGTGGCTCCAACTACGCTGCAAAGCAAAATAAAAACTGAGCCATATTACAGTTACTCCATCCTTTAAAAGAGCAAATTATATTAGAACTCGACTAAAATTCGTGGAACTACACACGCACAACACACACATGGATGATTCAACTGTAACACCATTGCTACAAAGCAACTTAACCACCTATAATTTTCTAGTGTGCAGTAGTATTGATTTCATGAATGACTATGGAGGATGGCAGTGTCAAAAGCTGAGAATAACCAAATCATATGAGAAACTTTATAAAATTATACCTTCCAAGATAAAGAGTATCCCCAAGAAGAGTAACCCCCATTATGATCGCAAAGACTATTCCAAGTGGCTTATACATGGAAACATAAACAGGTCCCTTCTTGTGACATGCCCATGTATGAGCAAGGCTACGAAGTGCTACTGCAAAAAATGCCTAGAAAATAATCAGCACATCAAATTATTGCAAGATGTTACCACAATTGGTCATAAGTGACAGCAGTAAAACTTCTAGAAATATGCATAACCTCTCCTGTATGCTTACCGAGCACCCAATAGCTATCAGCTCCATATCTGGCTTTAATCTCCACGAGTTTGGATTTCTCTCTGCAATTAGAGCAACTACCGTAGATTGAATGGTCACGAAGACGCAACAAATGAATGTTGCCATCAGCTCTTCAGGGTATTCCCTAATAATTGAGGTCTAGCCATGCAAGAAGAGTTCTTTACCAGATGAGATATATGGCAGGTAAAAATCCCAGAAATCAATCAAAGAATAAGTGGGTATTTTGGGCGTTTTGTCAAATGTTACCTGCACTATGTACAACAGAGACAGGAAAAAGCTACTAGCTGCAAGGACAAGACCTCCAATGATCCAATTTTTCTGTGGCGATCGAAGTTCATTATGTAAATTACTTGAAGATGACATACTTACAAGTGCTGGCCCCTTGTACAAAGTCACAGTCAATGCCCCTGCAATTGACACCATGGTGCCAATAGACTTAGCCAGACTGCTTTGAACTCTCAAGTCTAGCTTTTCCATTCTTAGGGCACCATAATAAGTTCATATCAATACTCACAGAAAATAATAAGTACTCATAAATTTCATGGAACCAGTCTTTACTCAAATCTGAATTCATTTTAATGTCCTTACTGTTCAACAATATATATTTATTCAATCAGCAAAAGATTTGAACCTAAAGTTTACTTGAGGCATTATTAGCTGAGACAGAGAACCTTTGTCGAAAATTTCTTTTCATAAATAAACATATTGTAACGGTTGATATCAGCTTAGCCCTAAAGTTAGAAAACAGATCAGCGAGTTACCTGGAAATTAAGGCAAGAATGAATGTAAAAGCTGGGGTAAGATCAACAATTGCTGAGGACAAAGTGGGAGAGCTATATCCTATCCCTACATAGAGACAAGTCTGCACACAACAGCTATAAACGACCAAACTTTCTCAGTATAAACAACCTCATATTAAAAAAAATTAAAAAAATAAAAAATCTTGAAAATTTTCTTTTTTGAGCTTAAAATAGCACCTGATCAGTCCAAGACCAAAGATTTTACAGATAATAGACACGGTGAGTGGCGGGCGAGTTCTATTCCTGCGTAGTTACAAAAAAAACAAAAATTTGAAACAGAAGTATTGCTAATATGTTACTTTGTTGAATTAATGAGTTTGTAAGTGAGTCACAATACTCACTACTTTACCTGTAATAGATGAAAGTGGATGGCAGAAGAATAAAGATGGCTGCAAAGGCATTAGAGTAAACAATAAGGACAAAATCACTCGTGCCTTTATTCATTGCAGCTTTATTTAGAGTACTCGAACCCACTTCCAAGCACTCCACTGCCACCATCACTGCTGTCACACCAACACTCCACATTCTCTTTCTTTACGTTTTGATGCACAGCTGCAAAATTTGCTTCCCAGAACATAAGAAACTGATGAGGACGATAAACAGCTGGACTTTAAACCAGTGATAAAAAGCAGGGCTTTATTTGATCAATTCCCAGTCTTTGTAACTAGTCACAAACAAACATGATCAATGTTGGACCACACTGTAGGGATGACAAAAGGGCTCTGGCTGTGAGTTTTGCATTACAAAACCCGCATTCGAATAAAATATAAATTACCAAATTTATCCGCGACCTGCCGCGTGTTTTATTTTTTTAAAAAAAATTAACTTATTGCGGGTTTTGATAATTATTAAATTTATAATAGTTTCCCACGAATTTTTTATTAGTTCACATGTTTAAAATTATAAATGTTAAAAAATACTTTTAGTAAAATTAAAAATTTAAATTATATAACGTAGCATATAAATTTATAACAATAACAAAGAATTTCACAAAAAATATTTAATTTTAAATTTAATCAATGTAAATTAGAACTTAAAATTTCAACATCAATCTAAAAAAAAAACTACAAGTCTAACACCAATAAAAAATAAAAAAAAAATCACAATAAGTATCTAAAAGTAACAACATAATTATAGAACAATATCATCATTATAGTAACAACAATTATCACCTCATATTCTCATTCAATACAAGCTCCAAGCGTTAAAAATCTTCATTTCATTTATCATCGTCAGTACTCATCCGACTCAATTCCTACAATAATGATTTAATATTAATATTTTCTAGCACTAATACTTTCTAAACACTAATACAAAGAATAAAATTATAATAAGTATTTAATAATTCATAATATATGAAAAAAATATAGGTTGGTAGGTTTTTGCTGGATATTTGGTATATAACAAATAAACCCGCAATCTAATGCAGATTTTAATTTATGATATTAAACTCATCCGCAACATGCAAAATTCCCCACATCAGGTGAATTTGAGAGGGTCTGCGGATTTGTGGGTATCATTGTCATCCTTAGAGCACATCAAATTCATATTCTAGGAACCACTTGCGTTGTGGGGATATGATATTTGTGGCTAATGGCAAATGTAAAGAATCGGAGAAATAACGGTGGAACTTCATTATAGTAGAATTTGACGTAGAGATAATCATCCATTACTACAATAAATTATCGTCTTAGAGAAACTAGGATTCATTTTCTTAGCAGTATCGTTTATTAGCATTTTAATCGTTGTTGTTGATGATGCTTCCAGTTTGTAGGCCAAAGATATTCGGTATGGCTTAATTTTTATATTATTATTATTATTGTTTTTGCTTGTTAAGAAAGGCGAACAATTTTTTCAAAGAGACAAAAACCAAAAGTTAGACAAAGTGACAAAGATGTCACATAATGTAGGTCCCTTGCGTCGCAAATACAAATTAAACTGAAGCCCGCTTCAGATTCAATAAGAAAAGCAAGGAATATGAGTGGTTCTGCTAACACGCTTTCAAGTTTCAAATATCCTTGAGAAAGTTAACAACAGAAGATTGCACTCATCCGAAGGCATTATATTGACTGTTACGCAACTGCACCTGGTCGGATTTTCAATTACGAAAAGTCTTCTATATTCTCTTCAATGGAAAGGGTTGAGAGTTCCCAAGCTACTGCAATCCAAGTGTCTTTCAACTTAATCCAAGCATGGGAATATACTTAGCATTACTATCCATGGCGCGGAGGAAAAGAGTTAATTTCTTCAATGACGTCAAACTCAGGATCCTAAGCAACATATCAAGCTGGAAAGGTAAACTCTTCTCAAACGGGGGTAAAGAAACTCTCACCAAAGCAATGGCAGAAGGAGCTCCCGAATATGCTATGAGTGTTTTCGTAATCCCTTTGGGTCTGTGTGATGACATTCAAAAAGCCTTTGCAAATTATTTGCGGCCAGCTAAAAAAGATCATGTAACAATCCGTTGGGCAAGATGTGAGAGATTGTTCAAGGCTAAAAGCAGAGTTGGCATGGGGTTTAGAGATTTATCTAGCTTCAATCAAGCTCTAGTTGTGAAGCAAGGATAGAGAATTATTTAGCATCCAGACTTTTTGATAGCTAAAATCTTAAAAGCAAGATATTCAAGCACTGATGTTTCTTAAATGCCAATTTGGGAACAAAACCCTCCCTTATATGGAAAATTATTTTGTGAGGAGGAATGGTGTTTCAAAAAGGGCTGCGGTGGAGAATAGGCAGTGGAGAAAAAGTGTAAATTTACAACAGCTGCTGGGTTCCTAGACCTGAAACTTTCAAGGTCATCGTACCAGTTACCACCAACACTGTCTATGGGTTCTATTGTGTCTAAACTAATTAATCAAGATAACAGATAGAAAGAGCGTATGATTCCGCAGCATTTTTTACCAGAAGATGCAGAAAAGATTTTGAAGATTCCTCTTCTCAGAATATCAAGCTTGGACCAACCATTACGGCACTATAATAAGTCAGGCAACTACTCTGTTAAAAATGTTTAACAGGTGGAGCTGAAGATCAAATTTCCAAGTTGTCCAAGCAGTTCAAAAAGCAATCAAGCACCATGGAGTGCCATTTGGACTTTAAAAATTCTAGAAAATGTGAAAATATTCATGTGGAGGGTTATAAAGAACCTACTTCCTATGGCTGACAACTTTTGGAAGAGAAAGATTGTGCATTATCCTTTATACCAAAGATGTGGAAGAGGAAATAAAACCACATATCGTGCACTTTTTTATAGTAAAGCCTCATAGAAAACTTGGGATCTGACACCTCTTCAAAAGACTGCAAGAGGCTTTAGTCACAAAGATATGTTGGGAATTTTGTATGAATTGAAAGAAAGTAAAAGCAAGAATGAGTTGAAGATGGATAACAGCCGAATGTTGGGCAACTTGGCACTCGAGGAATCTTTTCATTTTTGAAAGAAGAAGAGAAGATTTCTACCTATCAGTGGCCAAAGCAGGGCAATTCCTGACTCTTATAGAAGAATTCAAGCACCACTGCAATCCAGTTTGATGTAAAAGGCCCCAACATAGCAAATGTGGACCATCCACCTGATGGATGGTTTAAAATTAATGTAGATGCTGTAGTTACGTTGACAAACAGATTACAGGCCTTCGAGTAATCATCAGAGATTCAAGGGGCAATTTTGTAGCTGTTGCTAAGCAACAATCCAAGTACCATGGAGATGTGAACCATGCAGAAACTGAAACTACTAGACTAGGGAGAGAAACTGCAGAGCATGCTAATTATTTTCCACTGATAGTTGAAATAGATGCCCAAGAGATGATGAACACAGCTTTAAACAAGAATGGTAGTTGAACTGAGATTTTTTTGGATAATTTCTGAAATTCAAAATAAACTGCAAAGCTTGGTGAAAGTACTAGCATATTGCAAGATGTTGTAATGGCTTTGCTCACTCCTTGCACAAGGTCAGCTCTGACAATATAAAACCTGTTATATAGATGGGTAATGTTCCTGCTTACTTTTTATATTTGTTTAGTAAGTTATGTTAATATGAAAGGTTTACTTTCTTATATATATATACAGTTTTTATTTTATACGGACGCTCTCATTTTCTTTCATACAGACAAACTGTTAAACCATATAGTTTAATAGAGTTGTAGATTTTATTACTTTTTTTTTTCTTAGTTACAATTTTATCCATTATTAAAATTTAATTTTGACTACTGGTTACACTATATTTATAATATATATATATATATGAGACCAGCCTACCAACTTAACATGCTGAGTTAGTCAGCCAGTCATATTGGCAGGTTTTTATGCCTCAAGTGAAAGGAGGTTGCAAGAATCTTGTAAGTATTTGGAGTTTTTTTTTTTCCTTTTTGAATTGATTATTTGGAATTGAAAGTTCCTGTTGATTATGCTTCACTTCAGATGGCCAATATTAATTTGCCTTGTTAAATTATTTTATTAAGGTTTATTTTAGTAATGATGTAACTTTTAAAATAATTATTATTAATTGTGCTAAAGAAATAATAAACTATGAAGATTATCAATTAAATCTTATGTTAAATTTATTTTTCAAAGTGTTGTGAGTTTTAAAAGCAGTTATATATATTTGATAAACTTATTATTAACCTACAGTAAGAATATAAATGACCGAATTAAATAGAATACTAAATAAAATTTATTTACATATTTATAAACATAAATATAAAATATTTTTTTTATTCTGTGTATATAATAATTGATAAGTAAAATAAATATTTTTATATTATTAATTTTATTTTTTATATTTTGTTAACTCAATATAGTTGGTAATAATAATAATAATTTCTTTAAAATTAATGATTCTATTTCCTAATTTATAAGGATGATTTTGGATTTTTATAATATATGTAAGGATATATGGAATTGTATTAAACATAAAAATCATTTGAATTCTTAACAGAATTATCTATTTATTTGGAAGTTCTGATTTTGAAAGTTTTTTATTGCTTAAATCTCTATAACTTCATTAATTTATTGTAGTTATCAATTTTCCATATTACACGTAAACATGGCATTAAACTGCATTTTAAGAGGGATTTGAGATTTTGAGTGTTTTAGTTCGAAGTTCCAAGTTGCAAACACATAGATTTATGAAAGAAGATAGGGTAAGGTAGGGTTATTTATGGAATTAAATGGAGTTTCGGTCGATAGAAAATATTTTAAATTATTGTTAATGGTTAAAAAAGGTGATATTATTACTAGTATGTATATCTAGGGTGTGTTTGGAACATAACATTAAATGATATTAAAATACTAACCACATTAATTAGTTATCAAGAGTGTATTTGATAAAATTTAGGAGCTCTTTGTGGTGCACTATAATGCACCACAATGCGCCATTTAGGCTTAATGTGTTTGCATTTTGCGTCTCAATTGAGGCAATTGTTTTTTGAATATTTTTTTTTAATTTTTATTATAATGAATAAAATATAAAATAAAATATATTATAATAATATTTTATTTAATAATACTATATTATATATAATATTACATTATATATGAATAATTAATATAAAAATATGTTTTTAATAATTAATATTTATACAATTACTAATAAAATAATAATAAATTTAAATAATAATGATATAAAATTATTAAAGTATAGTGTGACATCAAACATTGTAATTATTATAATATAATATTAATATAATACAACATAATACAATATACTACATCAAATAATCCAATACACTATAATACGACACAAAATACCAAACAGACCACTAGAGCATTGATCCCACCCCACAATTCTCACTTTTCGGCACTTGTGATGCCCACGACTGCAAAGATTAAAGGTGGGCTAGACGCAACAAACCAGCAGTTCAATAGTCTAGGCCCAACCACAAACAACTCTTAGAGACTGAACTAAGATAGCGGCGAAAATTGGGCCTGCTAGCAACGAGAACCTAGGCCTGCACTGCAGTTGATGTAATTGTTCATTTGTTTGTGCGAGTAGTGTGACTAGTGAGTGTGCATCATGCCGTTGCCACCTTGTCTCGGAAACAACCTGAACACGAGACGACACTGGCATATGCCCTGCCGCTGCCGGCCTGCCCCTGTGCAGGAACTGGGTTTGGGTTTGAAGGATTATTCGATGAATCAGTTCATAAGGTCCTGCAATGTGCAGTTTGATTGATGCATATTGTAAGTGCAGTCTCGGTCGTCTGCACTTCTCATTACTCCTTTTTGATGAATTTATTTATTTTTGTCCTTTGTTAGCATATTATTAGGATTTCTGAATTCTCTGATACATGATATGTTAAAAGAATGGAGCGTTATTGTTAATCTGAGAGTTGCATATGTGCTGCCGGTGCCAGCATCGATGGTTATGAAATGCCTTTGTCAACTGGTCAAGTCAGAAACGTAACTGTTGAAAGTAAGGTTGATAATGTGAATGGTCTCCATCTCCAATAAAAAGTCGAACTTGATGGTGGAAAGACTAAAGAGGCTGCACTAGTGGACAGGCACCGTACAAATCTTGCAAAAGCACCGTTGGATTTTCTTTCCTAAAAAAGAAGCCTTTAATTTGATGGTCGATGATTTCTTAGACCTAAGAGCTTAGCTGTTTGAATTGAGGAAACAACAAAGTTGAGCTCTTTTCATAAAGTAACTTAAAGACTTGGTCCTACAACTCTGCATTCTATTTTACGATTTGAGTGAAATTGCTGTTTACAACAATCCAACTTAGTTCTGTGTTTGGAATTGTTTGCAAATGCAGTGACTCAAGTACACACAACACTGTTATGAATGCTTGATTACTCTACCGACTACCCACCCTCAATGCAGATGATCATGAGGAAATGGAGCAGGACAATGATGATACATGCGGCATGTCAAAGCAATTTCAAACATTGTGAACACGCAGGGCTTGGTTTTTGTATTATTTACATGCTAGCAAAATGGCACCATGAAGGGCACTCAATTAGTAGGATACTAGGAATCAATTTTGAATAGACGTTCACATGAACTTTGACGACTAGCTAGTAAAATGCATTGCACAAGATTAAAGCCATAGGCATTTAACATCAAGTTCTTAAGGTTTCTAGTTGACTTCAAATTGAGAATTGTAGAATTTTTTTTTTCTACTTTAAAAGTTTCAATCTTCCTATGTTGTAAATGCAAGCAGTAGCACAAGTACCTAGTGTCATTTATATCAGACGCTACGTTTCTAGGATCAGATGCAACTGTATGTATCATTTCCCTTGGAAATGCAACTTATGAGAGTCTAAATCTATTGAGTCTTTATATGAACCTAACAGGTAGCGTGGTATTGGTATTTAGTGGTGAATCCAGTTAGGCTTCTATGCGTATCACTCATTGGAATTTTAGGCACTGGACCACCATTGTTCTATCTGTTTCAAGGTGGTCCAAATGTTTGATTGTCATGGTCCTGATATTTTAACGGCCTTATCGCTTTGGGATTTTTTTTTCTATTCATTAATGGTCCTAAATTACCATTATGAAAATGGCTATAGCTTTAAATCAATATGGCATGAACACTCCGTCGCAAGCTCTTTTGTTTTTTTGAAGGATTATTATCTTATTATGATCAAAGTAAACAGGCTGTAAATTAGTTTTCTTTTGGAATGAGACAGCATAGTAACTGAGTTCAAACAACCGTTCTTAAAAAAATTTATCATTTGAATGCCGGCTTGCTTAGCTTTTATGTGGTTGCAGTTTCAGACTGTGTTAGGTCTCTCCATAATTCTACCGCTCCTGATGGCAACTTTGCCACTAACTGAAATTTATTGCACACAGCTCCTTCCTATTTTTTGTCATTCTGCAGAAAATTAGTGAACTTTTTCTTGACATTAGCTACCGAGAGTGACATAATGGTGCCAAGATGGGAGGTATTGAACTGTGAACTTTACAAATGTTTGTTGTTCGTTACTTGTGCATAATTCAGAAAAATCAAAAGGATGTTGCTTGTTTTAGCTCTTGCTGTGGATAAATCTCTCTGCTGCACTATTTTTGAGCAATGACTAATGAGCATTATTCTTAGATCGCTTCGACGTACACTTAGACATGATAATTTCGATGGGGTTTGGCTTTTTCCATATCTAGAGCTGCCTCCAACTGCCTCAATATTTATGTTATATGGTTTTGGTTTGGATGCCGGCTTTTCATATTGTGGAGCCATTTTCAGATAAAAAACACTAATCATAGATTTTAATTCAGGAGATATCCTAATTGTTTCTAGTTTAAGCACATGGCTTTCTTGAATAGGGACTAAGTTAATTTATTCAGAAATCAACTTTCAGGCTGCACAAACCTTACTTAACAAATAGAGCCATAGCAGGAGAAAGGACAGGGCAGTCACATTTGAACTGCCACGGGACATCGACTGTGCGCATAAGGTTCACCATTGTGAATCAATGTTAAAGAAGCTTCTCATCAACATTTGTTGCCAGTTAGAAATCCTATTTTTATGTTGTTTCCAGCATGTTCAATATATTTAATTAAACTTACAGCACATAATTAAGTGGTGCCTTCCATCTTACTCACAACTAAGTGGTGTCATCTGTCTTAAATGTCTCCGTACAGATGTCAATAATTAGAAGAAAATAACTAAAAGAGAGCAGAGCCTTGTAAACTGTGTGTAGTTGAGTTTAATAAGTACTTTGTGCTCTGTTTCTTAATGAGTATATTAGTATCACTAGGAATATGACGTAGCTAGGCTGGTCCCTCACACCACCACCTTCCCCCTCCTTTCCCGGAAATTTTGTTGGGCTTTTGTAGCTTTCCTGTGAGTTTGGCCTCCGAAAAAGCTTGCCAAGAAGTGGGCAATTTCTGGTTGTAGTTATTGTCTACCGAGAGAAGGGAAAAGAAAATTGATTGGTGTAGGGAGGGCAATGCGAGGAGGATACCGATTGTCCGAATTCAGATATAGGTAAGTTGATGAGTATCTTATATCTTTTTAGGCGAATAAACTTTATTCAGACAATACATACTCAGGAGCTTGATGGGAAAAAAATAGTTACAAGAAAGCATGTAACAATTTTACAAAATATCAATTACAAGATTTATTTATTTATTTATTTTGGCATGTGAGAACAGGATTAAGTAGTTGGATATAATAGTATCACACCTATCATTTTTTAGAAAATAAAATCCAAATCATTGATGTTTTTTTGAAATAATATATTGGAAACAAACCGGTACCCTTGTTTAATACACAGTAATATGTTTTGTTATGGGGATGGAAGATATTTTGTTTGGGGCTGGAAGCAGCTGAGATTAGAGGATAAGAAAACTTTATCAGAGGACAAAGTTGTACCTCTCTCATCTCTAAACCATGATTGATTACTTTGCTAAAGAATTTTCTGGTTTATTCGAGTAGCATAATTTGATTGAAGAATGGAGGTTCCCGCCTGCTATTTGCTATTTGCCATTTGCCATTTGCCAATGAGACCATGGCATGTGATGGGGGCTTTAATATTGAACACGTGGAAGTCACATGCCAACGGGTTAAGGAATGAAGATGGTGTCCCAGCTGGTTTAGGAAGTACAGCAGAGGTTTTGGTATGGCAATAACAGAGAAGACAGAGAGACCACTCAGGTGTTCAATCCACTGGCTGCTATACTGCTAGTGCAGAGTACGTTTCCCACTAATCACTATTCACTCATCACTCCTGGTTCATTCGTCGTTCAGTCTTACGTAATGGTCCTCAACTTTTTACACAGGCATTATACCATTAGATAGATACCATGTCTATTTCTGTTTCTCTAGCTTGTAATTAAGATTTGTGCAATGAAAGTGGCCTCATAAGTATATGAGTAAAAAGCTTCAATGTTAGAATGATAATGTTCTGGGAAAAAGTATGTCCCTTAAGTAATTAAACATGTAAAATTGACAGTTACCAACCATGGCATTCTGGTGTTTTAACCCAGTACTCCATAATTTGCACGATCTAGAAAGACAAAGGTTAGGAGTTAGGAACATAGGCACTTGGAAGCAGAATGCGGGGCATCTATTTGGGTCAGGACCCGAACCACTTTTAAGAGTTGGCCCACTATCTTAGCCGCCTAATTAGATAACCATATTGGGTCCGGGGCGGGGGCCAAGGTTACTTTCCACAGTGCCAATAGGCAATAGCAGCAATAGGCAATTCCGGATACATATAACCTGTACTAGCGTGTACCATTTTTATCACACAAAGTGTCCACGAAAGTCATCATAATCAGCAACTGAGGGCCCAAATAGAAAAGAAACGAATCTAATCAAACCATCATCAAAAAATGTGTATGAACATGGAAAATCTGAAATGCATTTCCTATAAATTCCATTTTCTGATTATTATTAGTATTTTTTGGTTATTGAGACGAGAGAACAAAGAGCATCTTGCCTACACTGTGGCCATTCCCCCATGTGCAATCCCTTCTGTAAAGACATGAAAGGGAAAAAATAAAAATATAAAAATATAGGGAAAGCACTAGTGCTATTGTGTGACATTGAAATGACATCGTTGGTGACAACTTGAGAGCGAAATAATAATGATAACAATGTGGATTCACAGACATACTATGGTTGGTAGTTGGGGAGAAGATGGAAGAAAATATCACAGTTTTGTTAGCCCTTTTGAGGCCTCTCTCCCAGAACGGGGCTGTGAGTTTGAGAGAGAGAGAGAGAGGGGCTGGAGTCAATTCATAAAAAGAAAAGAGGAGGGGGTGCATTTTCTGGGTGATAGATCAAATGTCTCTATCTTTTATGACCCACATTTCTCAGTCAGGTTGTCATCAACCAGAAGAACCTTTAGATGGATGCTTATTCGCTTTCTCTATGATTGCAAGTCTCCTTCACAGCCATGTTGCTTAAATAAGCTAGCATATCAACCATAACCCCACCCAAGTGGTGCAATAATCATATATACCTTTGATTAATCTCTCACTTGAATCTGAAAAGCAAAAGCAAAACATGTAAAGAAAAACTTATTCTCTTATTGATTATTAGACCGTTAAGACGCCAATTTGAATGGCTCTAGACTCCTATTTGCATGTTCCAAAGCCTGAAGATTTAATATTGTTCAATGAGGATTAGTTTAGAGAGTAGTAATAATAAGAATATGATTAGAGCACGAAAGTGGCTCAACAAATAAACATGTGGTGTCTTGATTAATTGTCTTTTTACTTTATTTTATGATGTTGATGGTTGACGAAAGTGAGGGGTCAGTAAATTGGGAGGGGCACAGCTAATGTTATTCATTAACTGGAGAAACTGAGGAAGTGGATTTTGTGTTTAACATCTGTATGCACAATAAGAATAGCTGGTCCCTCATCAGACTAGTTCAATAGATTGACTGTTCTAGCGGGTGATCTCATCAAATCAACATCTATTTGACAAAAATAAGAGAAAACGGGGTCAGGTTATTGGATGGCCTAGATTGGATGGCAGGTTCCTTGTTTGATGGTGCTCATATTTTAGCAGCAAAACAAAATAATTGGAGGCCCTTTTTGCCTCATTGAAGATACGCGTAAAAGTTGGATGAAAATTGAGATGAGGAAGTCAAGGATACCACTAAAGTTTATGACAGAAAAGGGTAGTTTTACAGCGAGGAAAAGTTTAGAGAAAGGTGACTATTAAAGGACTATCTTTCTAACATAACTTATCTTTCTCCTTTTCCTTTTGTTTCTAAGGTGGGTACACAAGCTTTTTCTAGGCCTAGATTCTGACCACAATGATTTCACGTGATGCCTTGGTGTTATTTCTATCTATAGGAACGTAGAGTTCTCAGTGATTTGATATATTTGACCGACTTCTCTTTTATTTAAAGTTTCTAGCTGCTAAAGTTCTCTTCATCAACAAACCCATAAACTATGATACAAACCCATAAACTAGGATATATTTACTCTACAGCGTCGTACTTGTTTGGTACGTCGTTTCACCTTTTTTTTTTTTTTCTCTTTATGGGGAAAATTTTCAAGTTATTTTTTGTTTTTGATTCTTAATTCCCCAAGTTCAATTTTCTATGTATTAAACTCAAATGTTCGTCGGTAACATCCCAAAGTTACTTAAGAGAAATAACAAAACAAAAGGATGTACAACGAACAATTTAGAGTGTTTTATCCAATAGCGTTATATTGTGAGCATTCTCCAGAAACTAGTCATGCTACAAGTATCTAATCATGTAAACCGTGTTATTGGGCATAGTTTAGTTTACCTTGCAGCTTGTAATTGGTGAACGCTAGCTCCATTATTGAGGGTCTAAAAAGCACCAAATCTAAGTGCCCCATAAGAAAATTAAGAAAATAGGAAAGAAATACCCATGCATGAAATTTTACTCATGTCTGCAATACATGCATGCGTAATAAGTTAGTAAATTATGAGCTTAGATTTCTTTAGGGTTTAGGAGGTCCAATGAATCATGAGGACTCATATTGGGAGATGCGGTGAGTAGTATAGAAAACAAAATGCTTAATTTAGATGATGAGACATTTCATCACTCCAAGAAGCACTGAAATTAAGGTTTTTGTACATTATCGATACCTAATAACCAACCCTTTCTAAACTAAACCAATAAAATAAACTGAGTTTTTCTTTTTGGGGGAAAAAACAACAAAAAGGGAAATCTAGCCTTACATATTATATTGTTATTAAGAAAGCATCAAACATTCCAAAACAGCATCAAATGGGAGAAGGGCGGTGGAGGAGATGAAGATTTTGCCTGCTTTTTGGATTATGCGAATGCATGCATGCATTCTTTTTATGATCTAGACAATCAATAGACATATATATTTTATGTATACATACCTTTTTCCAATAAATTATTTTGGTTGGTTATCAGATTACAAATTATTTAATTTTGGGGATTAGGTTTAAGATTTTTAGGTATCCAAGCTAAAAGACTAGTTTATTAAGTGAAGTGACATATTCTACTTATAAACCCAAGTAACTCTATTTTACTAGTAAATGTGGGACACAACTCAAAGAAACCACTGCTGAAGGATCCTAGTAGTCTGACACACTTAAGTTGTTCCATCAACACATTCTAGTTGCTCATTTCGTTCGACATACCTGAGTTGTTCCACCACCATATTCTTGCTACTCCTTTCGTCCGACACACTTAAGTTGTTTCATCACCACACCTCGATCGTCCGACACACTTGAGTTGTAACCTATTCTACTTATAAATTCAAGTAACTTCTCTTTATTACCCAATGTGAAATACAACTCAAAGAAACCACTGTTGTCAAATCTCGTCCGTTGGACACACTTGAGTTGTTCCACTAGCACATTCTAACTACTCCTTTCATTTGACATACTTGAATTATTTCACCACCACATTTTGGCTGCTCCTTTCATCCGACACACCTGACTTATTCCACCACCACGTTTTGGTTATTAGGGTTTGACTCTGATACCACAGTCCTTTCGTCCAACACATCTGAATTGTTCCACCACCACCACATTTTAGCTACTAAAGTTTGGCTTTGATACTAATTGTTGAGAGGCTGGGCCTAAGATTTCCAGATATTCAACTGAAAAAACTGGCCCATTAGATGGAGTAATTTATTTAACTCGTAAACCTAAGAGCATCACCAAAAAACTCTTCAAATAAGATTTTATTACTTATTTGAAGAGCCACATCAATATTTAAAGCTCTAAAAGACACTCCAATTAAGATTCTTCAAATAAAAAATTGATTCTCTCTCTTCAATTTATATTTTATTATTTTTCATTGAAGAAAGAGAGAGAAGTGCTTTAATTACTATTGACTTTTCCTTTAAAAAACTAATTATATGATTAAAATAATATTAACTTATTTTTATTTAAAGAGTATTTTGAAGAATATCATATTTTTTCACCCTTTTATTTACTACATAGGTAAGCAAATATGTATTTAAAGAGTAAAATTTATAGAGTCTTTGGAGATACTCTAAGTAATTTTTCTTTACTAACTAATACGGGATATAACTCAACATTTAAATATAAAATTGGCTATTAAGAAGCATGGGAAAACATAGATTCCACTTTAAGAAAGTGATGGGATAACATTTCAATTAATTCAACGTCTGTTTCTTGACCAGACCTCTTCTGTTGCGTTGTGCTTGTGCCATTGTTTCTTCCCATACCAATAAATACTTCTCCAATTCCATTCCACAAAGAAAAGAAAAATAAATATATAAATAATAAAATATTAAGTAATACTGTCATACTGAGTCGGAACCACCACCGTCAACAAAATCCAAAACTTCATTTACTTGTAGCCCAAAGAGGTTGCTTTCGCTTACATCACCAGTACAGAGCCTTGTCTCAAAACTCCATTATTTTACTTTGGTTAAAGGAGACCGTACATTCATTGTTGCATTAGATAGAACAAATAAACTAATCAATAAATCAATAAACAGCATTAACAGTACCCTATTTATAACACTCAATATCGCTGCACGCTAAAAAACAAATGGGGTTTGCCCTCAAAAGAAGCCGAGGAGAGGAAATAATGAAGACAGCATTGTGTGTCACCATCAAGAAATTGATGGTGACAAATTAATGATGGTGGGTTAATTATTTGCTGAAATTATTAATTCTACGTTGATTGGAAGGCTTAGTTAGGGACAGTCTATTAATTAAAGGTAGTCAAAGACAGAATATAATGGTCTGTCAAAAACATTTCTTGGTGTCAGGGAAGGGGAAATGATATGAAAGCACTGAAAGCTCCTTTGAGTCATCATGGAACTTGCACAGAGACAGATTCATAACGAGAGAGGAAGAAGGGGGGATAAAAAAAAAAAAAAAAAAAAAAAAGAGAGAGCCCAGAAACAAATAAAAGTACAGCGTATTGGGTTTAATTTTGCATCAATTTTTGTGAATGTTTAAGGTTGTGTAAAAGTAAAATGAAACTGTGATAAATCAACACGATTTGATCTATCCTACAACCGCTTTACATTATACATTGAAATTGCACCAAACCCTCTAAAACTAGCAGGCAGCAACCAGTTATTACCACACATTATATGGTGTGATTTAATGCTCTAGCCAGCTACTTTAATTATGGGTGTCCCTGATTGGAGAGAGGAGAATTAGTGATATAGACACCATTCAAGCCGCGATGAGAATGTGCTTGACAAATGACAAAGCAAATTAAAGTTAAAACAATTTATGGGGAGGTGCAAGTATATATGCAGCTAGCTGTGTTATGCAATTGTTATATATATCTGCATATATGTGAAGCATAAACACGTGAATAAAGTTGAATCTTGATGTTGCAAAAATACCTATTGATACGGGTTCGTAGCTTTGCTGGCCTTCTTAACGTAAATGTCAACAACGGTATCATATATTGAAATATTAGCATATAATTTATTGCAGTAATGGACACTTGTAACTTTTGCAGCTAAGCCAAGTAAACCAAGATAGCACTACTAACAAGTAATCAAACAAAATGAAAAATATCCCCACTTAAAATAATTTATCTTTTGCTGTTAAAAACCAATCGCGGTGTAGTTAATTCATTTTGTTTTCTACATTGACTTTAAATGAAGTTATATTATAATGGATAACTAATTTTCTTCTTCTTCTTTTTGTTTTTCCTCGCGTTTTTCACTTTCTGGGGCGGAATATTAGATGGGTAAGAAAATTATATTCATTGATGTGATTGAAGAAGAGAAAGATATAGTCATGAATCATGATGGTAGTGTATGAATACTGAGATTTGGTCTCTGCTAGCTGATGATTCATATTTTGAATTTGTGATTGATTGATACGGAGACCGTTGAGAATCCAAAAAAAAAAAAAAAAATTGGTTGGGCCCTCAAGAAACCATTTTGGTAAAAATTTATTTTATTTAAAGCAAGATTAAGTGAATGCACAGTAGATTAGCGAAAGAGAGAGAAATGTGAGATTTGCTTCTTGGTGTGGGCTTATAAAAAAGCAAGATAGGATATGCTGACTGCTGAGCTTAGCCTTCTTTCAAAGGGAGATATAGAGAGAGGAAAGAGTAGTAAGAGAAGAGAAAGAGAGAGAGAGAGTTTGAAAGATGGAAGAACATCTAAATCCATTAGCTATGACTCATCTCCTTCAACACACATTGAGAAGCTTATGCATTCATGAGAATTCTCAGTGGGTTTATGCAGTTTTTTGGAGGATCTTGCCTAGAAATTATCCACCACCCAAGTAAGCCAACAAGAAATACACAACATATATGTGCATAGGGTTTTGTTTCTTTCAAGATAGAGAATGAATGATCATATATTCTTAGCTATTAGCCTACTAATATAATTCATTTTCATTCGATAGAATAGGCATTGTTTTATTTGATAAATTAATGTATGTTTATTATATATATAACCCTTCTTTGTTTTTATATATAGATGGGATGGTCAAGGAGCTTATGATAGGTCAAGAGGCAACAGGAGGAACTGGTATTTGCTTTTTAAGTTTCTTAATAACTAGCATCAGTAACTTACTAGGCTAGCAATATATAGCATGCTATATTTATTAAACATGTGGCAGGATATTGGTTTGGGAAGATGGTTTCTGCAACTTTGCTGCTTCAACAGCAGCTGAGATCAATTCTGGAGATTGTCCAAGCTCTTCAGTTTATGGCAACTGTGAATTTCAACACTATCAAGGGCTTCAACCAGAGCTTTTCTTCAAAATGTCCCATGAAATCTACAACTATGGCGAAGGGTATGTGTGTGAAAAAACTAACTGGTACACATTAAATTTCAAAGCAAGCAAGAAACTTGATTTGATTGATCTCTCTCTGGTTTTTATTTTATTTATTTATTGGTATGTACAGTTTGATAGGAAAGGTTGCTGCAGATCATAGCCATAAATGGATATACAAAGAACCAAATGACCAAGAGATCAACTTCTTGTCAGCATGGCATAACGCAGCAGACTCAGTAATAATAAGCTTATATGTGTTAAAGATTCATTTCATGTTGCACTTTCTTTCAGAAAGAAAAACGTCTGTTTTCTTACAGAAATATCCATCTTGTTTTACAGCACCCCAGGACTTGGGAAGCCCAGTTCCAGTCTGGTATAAAGGTATAATATTGCATTAACATTTATCATTTCTTAACAAATGATATGATGATTTTAGCATGTGTTTTTTTTTATTAATTTAAACTCATGAATGATAATAATAATTATATAATTGCAGACCATAGCCTTGATTGCTGTTAGAGAAGGTGTTGTTCAATTGGGAGCTGTTAACAAGGTAGTTGAGGACTTGAGCTACGTTGTTCTACTAAGAAAAAAGTTCAGCTACATAGAAAGCATCCCTGGGGTGCTGCTGCCACACCCATCGTCTTCGGCGTACCCTTTCAAAATAGATGGGTATCATGCACCAGCAGAGGCATGGCACCACTATCAAATTCAAAACCCCCTTGCAGCAGCACTACCACTTGATCATCATCATCATCAATACTATGACCATTTCAATCAACCGAGTAGTGCAATGAAGATCACTCCTTCAATGAGCAGCCTGGAAGCTCTCCTCTCGAAGCTCCCCTCAGTGGTCCCACCTCCTCCTTCGGGAGACTACGGCGAGTCACAGCCACCACTAATGTCACCGTTCGTGTCCGCCGCTCATCAAAGGCCAATGGAGTTCATTCAAGCGGAGAAAGTTGCCAAAGAAGACACCGACGAAGACTACTGCAGGAGGCCTCATGATCGTGATGTGGGTGAGTGTAGCAGTTCAATGTCTGGTTATCAACATCACTTTCATCACCATCAAAATTGATTTACGATGATGCAACGAGACACAAAACCTTAATATTTTTATCTAGGAATCAAGTGATGAGTATCTCTAACGTCATTAGCTTTCCCTGGTATTTTACGTCCCCATTCAGCGTTTGTCATAAACAGATAGATGCTTTCCTAGCTGTGGAAGCTTTTTGAAGTCTTAGATTCCTAGCATATATTATTAATATCATGATCATATAATTCTTACTCCAGTTAATTATACAAATGCGTGTCATTTATTATGCTCTTGTTTTTCATTAATATATATACATATTTAGAAGCACTTTGCGGTGATAATTTAAAAAAATGCCATGTTGATAAATTTTCAATATCAAATTTCAACTCAAAAACAAAATCCCGAGAAAAAAAAAAAAACGAATACAGATATGTCAGAAATTTTACCCACCAACTGTCGGGTTACATTGATTTTTCCTCCACCAAAATAAGTACCGACGTATGTGGACCCAAATAGATATCATTTTCGTCCAAGGAATTGCTTAGCTTGACTCCACTAAAATAATTGAGCCGATGAGTAAATTTGTCTCCAATCCGAATAATAAATAAAGAGCAAAAAAATTACAACTTGAACTCTTGCCTTTAATTGTTAAATAGAAAATTAAACAATCTGCCTTACAAATCAAAATCTGATTTTGATTTCAAACAAGTAGGGAATAATCGAGTGAATAATTTCTAGCAGCTCTTTCTTGTCTTTATGAGGTGTTTTAATGAAAATTTGCATTCCACTTCAATGGTTAAGCGTCCTATTGAAATGCTTCAAGTTTTTCCTTGAAGTGTTTTAGTAGGTCCTCGATGCTCATATTTGAATGGTCACCCTGATCTCTCACCCGGACACTAACCTGCAAGCGATAAGAATCAAACTCAGATTGTTAGAAATTCAAAATCCCTACAACATATGCAAAAAGAATTTCATACGGATTTTTACATTTAAGCAAGCAAGCATTATATGGCAACATGCTCTTAATTATAGGCAATTCCTTATAAAATTAGGTAGCAGCAGGTGCATGGAAAATGCTGTCTCTCATGGCATTCCACAGAAAATGCATGACTCCACTGAACAGTAAGATTTCAAATGCCATGACGGTGATTTCAAGCATTTATAACGCAGTCTTCTTCATATGTCCAGATGTAAAACACTATAAAGCATGCAAACAAAGCACACAATAACAACTCCAAAGAACACACCATCAAAGTGAATAGAATGCCATCGAGAAAACAAAAACCACCAAAATTCAGTTTATGAAAGTGGGTAGAACCTGTCCACTTTTGGCTTCCTCTTCACCAACCACCAATATAAAATTATACTGTGCCAACTGTGCTTCCCGTACCTGCAGAAAGCCCATCAGTGAAAAGCAACAAAAATTATGTGCCATACACTAAGTTAGCATGTTGGAAGAACAGCATATGATGTGCAAATAATGGGACAGGTTTTGATAATCAATGATTTATATTGCACATCATCTACAATGCTAAAATAACAAAAACTGTAATATTTAACATACAGATACCCGTATAGGGTAAATGTTGATGCCAGCAACCAACTCCTCCCAACATGAGAATACAACTTCAATATATGTACTCCGGGCATGTACAAAGCTATTGGGCTGGCAGCAGAAATTATTATCATGAGCACCAAATTCTTCAGTAGAACTGAAGAATTTTCAAGAAACCATGTACAATGACTATTCAGCACAAGACAAACATTATTGTAAGCCAGTAATGCATTCTTAATTAGAAAATGGAAGTGAACCATACATTGTGTAAGATTACCAAGAGCAGTATACAGTAGGTAAGATTACCAAGAGCATGGGGCAGTAGAAATAATGTGGATTTTTAATTTCAAAGTTCGAGGTTGTAACCTTTTTCTGAATCTTTCTGTCTGTTGTATCCACATCAACATAATAACCGGCTCGATAAATATGATCCCGCACCTATTAAGTTAAAAAAGAAAACTTAAGAAATAAATCAAACCAGTTAACATCATCACTTATAGAGTACAAAAGAGCCATTATAGTTGAGAGTTGAAACCATTAACTACTAACCCATGCAACACACAAATTGAATATAAATTTAATAAGTTTCTTGGTAACTATCACATTATAATAATGATGATTCAAAACTGAATTTACAGTCACTGAGGAAGCTAACAAAGATTCTTGGGTGATTATACAAACATACCATAAATGATAAGCCAGGGCAAACCAAAATCATCACTCGTCTATAAAGAGTACATATAACATGATACGGGAATGATTTAAGCCAATCCCAGCTTATCAGTGGACAAGGATATGCAGAAATACAAAAGTATAGGAGTCCAGAAGCTAGATGGTGATGACATCAAGCCAATCAGGCAATAAGCATCCAAAAGAAATAAGGTACACTACCTGTAAAGCATATGGTTGGGATTTCTCTGACACAGGGCAAACAATTGCTTGACGTGGACTGAGCCAAAAAGGCCACTTCCCCTTGTAATGTTCCAACAGTATAGCAAACATACGTTCAACAGACCCCAATATCGCTCTGTGTATCATAACAGGTCTCTCTGTCTTGGCTTCATCTTCCGCTGAGTAACCCAAGTTGAAACGATCAGGAAGCTGAAAGTCAAGCTGCAACACAGGCAAAATCTATATATGTGATCATTCTGCAACACAACATAATGGATTAAACGCACAAGCAAATAACAATGAATATTGAGAACCTGCAAAGTAGCACACTGGAATTTCCTCTTCAATGCATCAGATACACTGATATCAATCTTTGGTCCATAAAATGCTCCATCCCCTTCATTTATCTGGCACAGCATGCAAAAACACAGATGACTGAAAACCAATGTAAAACTACCGATGACATAATCAACAACCATGAAAGATTTTCTTTCTTATACTTTCTGAAATATAACCATAGAATCCTCATAATGCAGCTGATATTTTTCTTTCAAAAGGGAAAATAAGCATTTCAAGTGGAGAGACATTTTACATCATCAAAGATAATTTTTCAAAACAAAAGGGCACCAACACTTAGCTCAATAATTTCATATTGCAATTCAATTGGGCAGAAGGCGGTGAGGATAATGACAGCCAACGTCACCCAAAAAAATATGAAATGTAAAAAACCACAGGAGTAAATAGATTCACCAACAAAAACTAGTTCAAAATAGACTCCAAGAAACTCCACCTATGAATTGACTGAATGTCACAAAAATATTAACCTGCCATGGCTTCCCAAACTCATTCAATGCTTCTGTAAGAGCAGCTTCGGCTTTCTCCCAAGTTGCCAAGTCCCCAAGATACTTTTCAGGCCTCTACAATTACAGATATTTGTAACAAAAATAAATGAACATGATCCATTTCAACACGACGATAGGATATATGGACATATGATTGTATCATGGAACCAATACAGTCTATTTACACACGCACATACACATGCAACAAAATGATAGACAGATATGCAAATATCCTACATTTCAGCACACAAAGGATGGCTTTCTAAAATAATTACCCAGTATATAAAATTCTAGTGCAGAGAGTACGATGCAGATCATTTATTTCAACGCAATCTGCCTCCCCATTTGCCCACAACAACCACCACACAGACGTGCATTGAAGTACAAATATGGATAAATAACTACACTATTTTCTTTCACAAATTAGGGGGAAAAATTGGAAGGGACATACTATCAACAAGAAGTTTCAAGAAAACATCATAAACATTTCAGGAATATGAGATTAAATTTGATAAGAAGAAGGTATCATACAGTTGATAGCTTCAGCTCATATGTGAACCCGAATATTCTGTAGGCATAATCAATGAACTCTAGGACACCCCTTACTTCGTCTTTTATCTGAAAAAATGAACCACAATGGTTAGAGACCATCTACAAATAAGAAACTCATGATAGATTTCAATCAATTTCAACTCACCTGGGACTCCCTGCAGAAAATATGAGCGTCATCCTGTGACAACACGCAGATTTATATTCATCAAATAGGGTAAATTCATGTCCAGAAAATTATATAGCTTGAGACAGAAAGTAGCTTATGATTTATACAAATTAACATAATTATGAAAAGAAAACCTAGAGAAAATGTATGTATTCAGCTCCAAAAGGTATATAAAACTGAGAACCCCAGACATAAGGGTGCAGGCCAGTCCCAATTTGACTATAGATTAAACTCTAATAACAATAGACCACATCTGAAAATACCTGCTGAAATCTCCTGACACGAGTTAATCCAGTGAGTGCTCCACTGGCTTCATTCCGATGCAAGACCCCAAAATCAGCCAGTCGCAGAGGTAGTTCTGCAAAAGCATGCTAAACAATCAGGAAAGAATGGTGCAAAATGGAGGTTGCAATTGGATGACCCTATACTATATATGGCTAGAGAGAGAGAGACTGAATATATATTGTGTCATAAAGTAGTCTTTACATTTTGGATTGGAGTGGGAATCCTAGAATTAGGAGTGTGGAATGGGAGTGGAAGTAGATTGTTTACTTACACTGGAACGAGAGTATGGAATCGAAATCAGAATCCAATTTATGTGTTTACTTTGTCTTGGATTATGAGTAAACGGTTTCAAATTACACTTTTACCCTTATTTAATAAATTGTAGTTTTTAATTACAAAATTAATAAAAATATATTTGAAAAATAAAATATTTATTTTATTATATTTGTAAATTAATAATAATTATTAATATTCTTAATTGTGTAAATCACAGTTTTTATTTATTTTAATTTTAATTATGTAAATTAAAAATTATTGATAAGAACACAAATAAAACAGTATTATTAATAATATAGTACAAAATTAATATTTTCCTAGAATAAACTATTTATTATTATTAATTATTAATATTAAATAAATATAATACTATTATTTTTAAATAAATATAATAATATTATATTTTCAAACAAAAATAGTATATAATAATGTTATTAATTCTTTATGAATATAATAATATTATTTTTAAATAATTTTAACTTAGAAACAATGTAAATTATTATTTTTAATAAATGTAATTTATAAAATAATATAATATTATTATTTAAATAAATATGATATCATTTATTTATTTTATTAAATTTAATAAAATAAGGGTAGAAAAAGGAAGAAGTGGGAGTGGATTCCACACTCCTCACACTAAGTAAACATAGCATAATAGTTTTGTTGAAAGCTGGACATAATAGTTTTTCCCAATTCCTCATCATGTCACTCTCCGATACACTATCATACATTCAATGCACTAATGCATGATACAAAAGAAGATAATACAGTAAGCATCTGGTTTTATTCCCAATTAACATAGACAACAATCTTAATCATTAGCAACAAAGGTTATGATGCGAATATACTAACCTTCACCCTCTCGTATTAACAACATAATAAGAAAATTCTTGTTCAAACATAGCAACTTTCCAAATCTAAATCATATGCAAAGCAACTTTAAGCAACCATCAATAACAGCAGGTAAGAACTCCCCCAGTGCATGTGAATGCAACAAGGAAAATAGAAATATCAATTCAACAGTAAGAAGCTTTCTAGACACTTGCATAAAAAGATGCCGAGGCATGAAATGATAGCATAGCAGAGTGTTACCCTTTACATTTACAAAATATATATTCATCAACACTGGTATATGTTCCACTCAATAATATCAACATTAAGAATAGGAAAGAAATAACACAAAAATAATTCATGTCTAAATCCATATGTTCAGAATCAATTAAAGTGAAAGAACTGCAAAGAAAAAAAAAATTGTTTCAAGAGGAAAAAATTTGATGTCAAATGAACTTACCTCTGTATGAACGAACCTTATGGTCAAACATCAAGCAGTGCCCTGGGCAATTCATTGGTTTCAAACCAAATTCTTGTTTTTCAATCTGTATCAAAAATTCAGTATCAGCATACTAAAGAAGACCTGATACAGTATGATAATAAATGACAACTGCTTTGCTTTGCCAAGAAACTTATAAGAATACATTAAATCCAGAAACAAGCAAGCGTATAGGCTAATATATTCGGAACCCAGAACCCAACTTAGATTTCGAACTTAATTCAAAAGCCGAAAAGACCACACAAGAACACTGGTAATC
>NW_006262274.1:22890213-22906373 GCF_000493195.1 Citrus x clementina | reverse complement strand
CGGCCGACGCTATACCATCCATCTTCCATAACGGGTATAGACCAAAGTAAAACTACAGAGATTGCAAATTCACCCTACCTTTGTAACACACGAAAATTGTATGAGCTACCATATGTTTAAGTCAAGGGCGTACCCATGGCCTAAATTAAATATTTATGTCATGGAATAATTAAACATAAAAATTTCATTAAAAAAATAAAAATACAACCAAACAAAGGGAACATTATTAAGAGCATTATCCCTAAAAATTGGTTCTCTCAACAAAAATAATTATTAAAAAAAGGTAAAAGATAAGTGTGTGTATACATACGCATGCATGTGTGTGTGTGTGTGAATACACACTTCAATCTCTATCCAAAACAAACCCCAACCATGTTTAAAACATCAGGGAATAATAAGTTAAAAACCCTAATAAGATAAATAATCAGCTTTTATGAATCAATAATAGAATACAATTTTCTTTCCTTAATTGGATAATAACTAGAGAAAATGGAGGAATGGATCATTAAAAGTGGAGTGGAAATGGCTGGGAAGAGGACCACAATACAAGCAAGCATCTGCTATTTGCTTGGTGAGTGATCAGCAAAGGGAAGGTACCAACTATATAAAAATTGGAACATGTGTGTTATATATACAGTGGCAATTTTGTAAATATAAACAAACATATTAATAATTTTTTTTTTTTTGCGACAGACTGGGCTATAGCCTGGTCAACCCCTCTAATAAGTCTGCCACTGGCTTAAGTCTCTCCCATAAAAGTTTGTCACTTACAGAACTTTGAACAAGTTAATAAACAGTCCCTAAATTACATTTAATGTGTATATGAATGATCATCTTTCCCAAATGGGCCATATCCAAAAGAATTAAGGTTAATAAGTCCGGCAACAGATGAGACCCACCCATGCATGGACAATAGAATGAAAACATACTTCTCACACTTTATACTTGAGGATAGACTAAAACTATGCAAAAAGCTTACATCAATTAAAAACATATTCTCCTTGTAATTTGCAGCATGACCAGATGTTTCCCAGAGTTTCATATTATACATATTCGGTGATATAACCTGCCAAAACTCGGTTAAGTTAGGTTCTTGTTTATAAAGAATGTATTTCATACAAAGAATATGATCACAATTGATTTCTAACCTCTTGATAACCTCTGTCCCAATATTGCTTTTTAATAAACTCCATCAATTTGTTGTAAATTCGAGTACCAAGAGGAAGGAAGAACCAGCTTCCTGGGCTGAAATTCATAAAAGATGAACAAATTAATATCATGGACAATCTTGACATGTTAAGCAAAGCCCAGTTATCAACTCGTGTAGTACCTAAGAGGGTGATTAAAGAAAAGCTCTTGTTTTTTTCCCAGTTCTCTGTGGTCATATTTCTCTGCCTCCTTAAGCAGTTCAATATATTCCTGGACGAAAATCAACATTAGTCAGACCAGAATGTCATTTCAAAGCCAATGAACAAAAAGAAAATCCAAAAGACCATTTTCTTGTCCTTGGAATACAGATCACAATCCAAACTAATCCCTCCAACAAATTTAGGACATTCTTCTTGGCTGTTTCAAAAATAGATTTAAACTTATTTGAAAAAGTAAATGTATGTCTCATCTTTTTTAAATTTCACTCACACAAAATTATATCAGACAAAGACCATCCACCCATTTACACTACAAGTCGTAGCAAAATTTTTCAATGACTTACTCTGATTTCCATATATTTTGTTTTATTAGTAGCAAGAGGGTAACCAAATTTCCTCCCCACCCATGTGAAAGGATTCGGACCCCAAATCTCTTGTACCACCACAACTCATCTAACTAACTGAACCAACTAGAACCTGCAGTACTTTCTCTATGTCCGGTACTTTAACAAGAAAATTGACTCGTATACTTTCATGAAATCCTTATGCACGCACAAGATATTGTGCGATGAAATAGTACATAAAAGTAAATTTTAGTCCCATCCAACAATCCAGGGGAAAAAAAAAACTTATTCTTACCAATCTTTGATTTACACAAAAAGTTTGACTATTCCATAAATTTCTTAATGCATTACATGTGCATATCATGGCATTTCAATCAACAATGAATTATTAATATAAACAAATAAAAGGATGGAAGCATTCACTACAAATTTCTATAACCATACGCGCATTTATACTATGGAAATATTTAAAATTCTCCTCAGACTACCTTCACTTGAGACTAGAGGATATCTAAAATGCCTATCCAGTTAAAGTAACACCGAGTTTCAAATGGAGAAAGAGCAAAACCCTGAAATATTCAGCAGTTTGACAAAGCAGCTGATGCATCTAATAGTGCACTCAGTGTTATGCCTTAATGTAGCATGCGGCCTTAATCGCCAAATCTGACCACACTTAGCGCCTAAGTCAACCTAAAACCTAAAAACCCTAACTTAAGAGTGAAGCACATGCCAAAGAGGAAAGAAGAAGAAGGTACAGAGAATAAAATTAATTATGGCGTAGAGCCTGTTGTATTATTGCCAGTAAAGAGGTCTTTATATACAAGTTTAAGTATGCTACAACTATAAGGCATCCTTATGAGACCTTATCTAATGAGAAGAATACATGCTTAAAAGGCAAAACAAAATCTATGCAGGATTCGCTTTAGGAAAGCCTACTCCTAGTCTAATTGGGAAAGTATCTACCTCCTAAATATGTACAGCACCGTCCTAAGCAAGCTAGGACACCTAAAAGCCCAAAACAGCCGTAAATTAAGGTGCTGTGCGTGAGCTTTACACCCAACAACAGTAAGGGCGTGACAACAGGCAGAACAAATGTATCTACAAGGAGCCAGAAGCAGAAACCTACCTTCAACCGTTTTTTATCAGGGTATGATATTCCATAAACTCTCTGTAAACTCTCACGATCCTTGTTCCCCCTCCAATAAGCCGATGAAGCCTGAATTATGAATCTTTCAGCATAACAAACACTGGCAAATATAAGCTTTAACATTCACATGAGGCATCACCTTCAAACACCCAAATCCTTTCACAAATGATGTATTTGGTATATGAGGTCCACGACACAAATCAACCAAGGGACCACATCTGTACACTGTGATAGTTTTGTCAGCAGGCAGATCATTGATTATTTCAACCTAATTACGAAAGGAAAAAGAATCAGAAAAAGGAAAAAAAAATAAAATGAAGAAAATTAAACAAATAAACATATGTAGGGAAATAATTTGGAAATATTTAGTTTCAATGACGTAAAAATTGGAATATTAGCTGACCTTAAAATTGTTGTCGGAAAACATCTCAAGAGCCTGATCTCTTGTAACTTCAATGCGCTCAAAAGGCTGCTTTTCCTGAAACATTGAACAATCAAATTATTTAGTAACATGAAGTAGGGCACAATTCTCCACCATTGGAAGCAAAAAAGAAATCAAAACATCAAACATCAAGCCTTTGCATTCATAAAGAAAACAACTGCTGATTTACAAGTACTGGAAAAAAGTTGTCTGAGCAGTTAACTAATCAAAACAAGAAACCAAAAGTACTACCTTGGCAGCTTTATCTGCTTCTGAATCAATTGACTTGAAGTGATCTGGATTCAAGCCCAAGTCCCCATAAAATGCATCATAATAGAAACCCTGCAAAAGAATACCGCATCTTATAAGAAGAGAATCTGATTTACACATCATAAGTAGCAATAAAAAAACTCATGACAATCTAAACCAGCAAAGCAAGGATTGTGCAATTTGCCATTTGCAGACATTTCTCTTATTTCATTTCAAATGAGTTTCAATAATAACTCAATGCAGAGTTAAAATTAAACAGTATCAAACGATTGGAAGAAAAATATTATGCTTATCTTAATTGTAACAATTTTCCACCGCTTTGACAAACTAATTTGTCTAATCATCGAAAAAGAAGATGCATAGAACTTGAAGATACAGAATATTACTCGAAAAATGGAAGCTGAACTGATGTAATACAAAATGTAAAGCTTCACACGTGATAGTGACAAGAATTATAACAAATAGCATCACCCTATTGAATATCATCTGAAGAATCTCTTGCATTCTGAATACTAACATCATTTTCATACAATCACATTCTCATAAAACAATCAATGAAGATATAGATAGATTAATTCACTCAACAAATTCATATAATACAAAAATAATAATAATAATAATAAATAAATAAATAAATTTATAAGTCTCAAGATTAACAATGTTATCAAACAAAGTACCTCTCCTCTTGTTGTGCATGGCCCAATACACAACTTACAACCATACTGCTGCTCAATTGCCTACACCAGCAGCAAAAGACAAGAAAACAACATCAAAATTACCGCACAATCAACCCACCCCACAAGTATAAGAGAAAACTCAAGTGATAATACCTGTCCTAGAATGTGGGCACTAGAGTGCCAGAAAGTATCACGGCCTTCGTCAGAATCAAAAGTGAATAACTTGAGGTCACAATCGGCCTCTAAGGGCCTAGTCATGTCCCACAAAACACCATTCACCATGGAAATCAAAGCATTGGCCGCCAAACTCTTCGAAATTCCCTGAGCAATATCCATGGGCGAAGTCTCCCATCTCTTGCCTTCTTTCACAGACCCATCGGGCAGAGTAATCCTAAAAAATAAAAAATAAAAGCAGATACCCATTAAAGAAATAGAAGAAAAAAAAACCAGAAAGAAAGGAAAAAAAAAAGGAATTACTTGATGGGATCATGGGGGAGAGACTGGAGGCGGGCTTGTTGTTCGGACTGAAGAGACTGGAAGAGACTGATACGTTTGGGAATGACTTTGTTGAGATACTCTTCGTCTTTGACTTGATTTGGAGACGGCATCGCGCGGATGCGGCGGAGATTGGTGGCGGAGGAGGGTTTAGTGTTTTGACAGCGAAAGAGTTGAGAGGAAATACGGCGGCAGTTGAATGTAAGCGTTGCCAAGACTTTAGCACATTGCAGCATATGGTGTTGAGTTGAGAGCTAAAAAAGAGTATTTGGGGTTTCTATAATTCTTCTCTCAGGTTTTACGATTACGCTCCTTTTGTATTTATTTTCTTTTTTTCTTTTAAATAAAACTTATTAAAACCTTTTCTGACCGTTGTATTTGCAAATCTATGATTGTTCTAATTTCATCACGATCCCTAATTTATTACGTTTCCTCGAATAAGAATATAGGTTGTCCATTGTACTTAAATATGTCCCTGAGCAGAGCCTTCCCAAACGACATTTACTGTATTCTTAAGTTTGACCGAAACCCATAATAAAGATAAAAAAACAAGCTTGGGCTACAGGACCTACTTCAAACAATGGGCACGCTATGTTATCATTGACAAACATATAAGAAATAAGGAATCTAGATGATATTATTCTATTTCCGCTTGGCTAAATATTCATATAATATGATTGGTTTGGAATATTGTTATAGTTAAAACCGCTTTTGGTTATCTTAACACCTTTATTCAAATGCTCTCGACGAATAAACCCCTTTTACTTTATTTGTATAATCTATCTTTATTCTCTAGTGCAAAAATCGAAGGTAGCATGGACTATGAAACAAATGGGCTCAGAGGAGTCAAATTGTAGTTGGGCCTTGTACGGAGAGATATTGAGCTGAACCAACACTCACAAGAGTACTGATATGTAGCCGCATCACTTTTTCCCATTATCCCCCAGTGATAAGTTTTACGACTCTCATTTTGCCCTTATATGAAATTAATAAATGGATAATTATGTTATCAGATTGTCTATTCTAAAATCAAAATTCTAATTGCACGCAATAGAAGAAAAGCACAAGTCAATTTCTTGTAATTGTGAGGAAAAAAAAAACAAGTAAATTGAGCAAATTAGAAAACCAATGTGGACAAAAATATATCTATGCATGCTGTTCTTTTTTTTTTAATACTAATTACACAGATATTTATAACTATTGTTATAGCAGACATTACACTAATATTTATAATCAGTTATACATAACTGAAACTTACATTATCACATTAAATAATAAGCACGCCATTTTTTCTTCACTAAATACGAGGCTCCTATAAATCTTTAATTTAAGCTCCCAATTTTCTGTAATCATTTAACTTATTATCCCATAGCCCGAAGAAACATACGAGACTTTCTACCAAACCCCAACTCGTCAACTAATCTTTTTACAGAATTCCTCGTAGTTTCAAGCTTATAAAGAAAAAATTAGGGAAAAGAAACAAGTATTTGACAATCTGCAAAGTGCTATTTCCACATATCTTCACAAAATTCTGTATTCGGCACTAAAGTCTTCCCAAGTCGCAGCGGGTACCGCCACATCATTGACGATCAAACTAGCTAGCTTAACTCTGAGTCCGTGATTAATGGTATATTAGGTATGATATGGGATATGTTGAGAGATAAGAATTAGTTTAAATTTTTTTAATGGCGTTGATTGAGAAATAGGAGCTGCTGAGATGAATGAAATGGTTCAAATATCATCACTTCAATTTAATGCCCCGTGGGTTTTCCTAACAAAGTTCATTCATGACCCAACCTCGATTGAGCCTTATGAGTTTTGGCATATAGACTGGTGCTTTTAACAACCCTTCAATATACTGATAAAGCTCTTACATTGAAATCACATTCAAACACAAAACAGAAATATAATGAACCCATTTATATGTGCTCTCTCCTCCATCTCTTTTGCTCGCACAAGCATGCATTTCCTCCCCCCCCCCCCCTCCTTGCAAGCTCTTCATATTTATTATCTATCCGTTATCTTGACCTTTTTTTTTTTACAAGAAAATGAAACTTTCATTCAAGAGCAAAAGAGTACATCAGGTGGAAAATTATCCTTCCATGTGACAGTTTCTGAGCTTCTCAAAGCTCTTTTAGCAAGAGAGTGAGCACAATTATTACAACATCTTGGGACATGTTGAATTGATAACGATTGAAACTTCTCCTTGTAGCTGTGAATATCTGAAATTGTCCACACAATCTCCTTCCTGCTACTGGTTTTACTGTTGGCTAAATTGGCAACTTCAATACAGTCTGTTTCAATTATCACTGCTGCTAGCCTTGCTTTCAAAGCAATTTCCAGCCCCCATTTGACCGCCTCAACTTCTGCTTCTGTGACATTATCTTGGAATTTTGTGCTTTTAATTGCTGCCACTATAACTTGCCCTTGAGGATTTCTGATAACAACCCCCAGGCCTGTGAGCTGCTGCTCTGTGTAGACAGCCACATCCACATTGACTTTGTAATAACCAACAGGCGGGGGGCACCATTGGTCTTGTTTGCTGACATTTTCACTTCTTTTCCTTGTCTGCTCTTTCCCATGGACTCTTTGATAAACCTCTACAGCAGCTTGTGCTTTTGCAATTAAAGACATCGGGCTTACTCTTTTCCCTTCAAAAATTAGCTTGTTCCTAGCATGCCATATTTCCCACCAGACAACAGCCACAAATTCTACCTCCCTCATAGGCATCTTTTTTATCAAGTTCTGCATAACACTTAGAATGTCCTCTCGCACAACTCCCTGCATTTCAGAAGCAAGATAACTGTATTTCCAGACCTTCCTAGCCACCTTGCACTCCATAAAAGCATGAAAAGCATCCTCTACTCCTGATTTACAGACTTGGCAAATGGGCTCCTGTTGTGCAAATTTTATTGTATTCGCAAGCGCACGAATCTATTGTAGTATAGATCAATGGTGACGAGTGTCGATCCCACAAGGAGGTGGATTTTAATTATATGTAGAATTAATTTTGTAAATGGGTGGTTGAAATTGTGGTGGAAGTGATTTAAATTATCCTAAAATTGGAATTGAGATGGCGAGAATAAATTGAAGCGAAATCTATTGAAATGATGTACTTGGGTATCTGGATCCGTATCAACATGCATCGTGGGCTAAATAATCCGTATTAATGCCAATTAAATCATGAGGGGGGAATCCACGCCTCATGAACCACGCTCTAATCAATATGGTGCTAAGGGCTTATCATGCCAAATAATAATAACCTTGTACTAGAGGGCCGGTGAAACCAAGGCGGTACTAAACAAGATTAGTATTATTTGTCGACGAGAAGTCAAAACATCCATAAAAACTAGAGGGGAAGAGAAAATAAATTTACCAAATTAAGCCCATGACACATGTTGAGACTTCACCTTCAACCCAAACTTGAAAGAAAATTAGTCACTCATAATTGAAATAGGGGCAAAATAGGAATTTATTAAAATACGTAGAAAATATAAGATGGAGAAGGAATTATAGAAAATGGATCCCAAAAATGGATTCAGAGATATCAAATTAGGGGGGGAGGCCCCCTTTTTATAGATACATTGAGTAAATTGTGGCCATCGGATTAAAAACAGTTTGGACGCTCAGGATTTCGCCACGTCATCAGTCAACAGTACGCGTGAACAGTACGCGGTTTGACCACGCCGATGAACAGTAACACGGTTTGACCCGGGTGAACAGTGACGCGGTTTGGTTGAAAATAATCCTGTGTAATGCATGTACCGTACGCGAAATTTTTGGTCCACTGATATGCTGCCACGTCATCAATTAACAGTGCATAAGAATTTTAGTCCAACAGGATCGTGACACCTCATCAGTCAATGCCACATCATCGGTCAATGCCACGTGATCGATCCGTTTATGTGAACAGTGTCGTGAACAGCAACGTAGACAGTACCGTATATGTGAATAGTACCATACATGTGAACAGTGTTATTTTTCCTTTTATGCTCCTCCTAAGGTTTTCGACCATCCTGAGTTCAAAAGCGATGTCTGTTTTGCCATTTGATCTCTCGTTTATTGTGAAATGACTATAATGCCCCTAAAATACATAAAATACTTAATTAAAATAAAACACACATAATTAAATTACAAGAAGCTAAAACACATAAAAGTAAAGGTTGTTAGTAAGACTTGAAATATAAAATGACGGGTTTCTCCTTTATAATTATGTATTTTCTAACATTCAACAACTCCTGTATAATTTTTCTCCGAAATAACCTTTCTGCAGTTGGCAATAGATCCTTTGCAGCTCTCCAAATGAAGATTCTGGTTTTTCTTGGAAGATTAAGCTTCCAAATATTATGCCAGCCGTGAGAATGACCTGTTGAACTTGTTGGAGCTTCAACATATTTGAGCTTAAGGGCAACCTGGTAGCCACTCTTCACTGTGTAGAAACCTTTTTTGTCATAGTGCCACACCCGTTCATCGTTCTTGGGGTATCTTGGTAGGGGAATGCTCTTGATCACCTCCGCATCCTCCTTTGCAAAGTGATGCTCAATCAAAATATTATTCCACTGGTGGTCTGAGCCTATTAAGTCTGCAACTTTAGAATTAGCTAGGAGAGATGGGGAGAAGATTGGCCTAAAGGAAGTTGGCCTGGGAATCCAGTTGCTGGCCATAATCTGAATTTTGTCTCCTCTGCCTACTCTCCATCTTGTTCCCTGTTGAAGAATTTATCTTGACCTTTTTCAATCTATGGCTCTCATCTATTAAATTGATTTACCAAATTTAAAAAAATTTATTTCTTTTTTTTAAAGAGTAATTACATTTATTATCGAGAAGCTAGTGTTTTTGAGTTTAATAGAGAGAGATAGTTTGAAGAGATGAATAAAGATAACAAAACTTCAAAAAACTTATCACCCATACAATTATTTAAGTAGATGAGATAAGGAGATTGCAAAAGGATTTAAGAGTAAGAAAGCAGAAAAAATTAAAGATTCAAATAAGAATAGTATTAATTTAGAGAAAGGGTGTTTTTGCTATTAAATATAGTATAATTGAAAAGGGAGATTTTAAAAGAATAATAAAGGGATGTTAGAAGTCCGTCGCTTTTGCATATTCACAACATGTAAAAGCACTAAACTATCATCATCATATTTTCTCAAACGCATCCAAAATAAAAAATAAAATCTAGCAGCTCTTCAGTAGAATTGGTTGGTATCTCCTCGCTTTATCATTCAAATGAAAGATTTAAGTCTCTCCACTTTTTGAGAGTAAAATGATTTTAAATGAAAAAAAAAATTATTGTCGATTAAAAGTTGTGATTAGTATTAACACACACTTTAAAATGCGAAGAATTCTTAAATTGTGCTATTACTACTATGTCAACACATAGTAGAGAACCACGGTTCAATAAGATTTCACCACACGATCGATGACATCTTAGAAGAAACTATATCAAAAGATTTTATTGTAGAAAAATATTCAATATTTACGGATCGTTATACTTTTGTTTAGTATATATAAGGAAAAAAAAAACTATGTCTTATATGTATTATTTCTGGATGAATACACGAATATACAAATGTATTATTTGGAGGTAACGGTTGAGACTTTGATGGTGAAACAACAACACAAGGGTTGAAGTAGGACACCAATTAAAAAATAAAATTATTTAATGTAACAACAGGAAGACGGAAGTGTGTCCATGTGCGAGCATGTGCAGTCCGTTCCCACCACTTGGTCCGGCTATATAAACTAACCCAACGGTATTTCTCACTCTCCTTTTTCTCCTTAAATTACTCCCATCGTTTTTAATCTTCACAGCACTAGAGATTGTGTTATACATTCATACAACAACCCGAAAACGTCTTATAAGATAACTTAAAAATAATTACATTTGTCTTACTATTATAATTGACTATTTGTATTACCCCCATCGTATAGGAAATTCTTAGCCATAGCTAGCTGCATGCCATGGAATATTTCATATCTGTAATCGTAAATCTATATGATATTTGAATAAAATTACAACGTGTTTATTAATAAACACTAGAAAGCCACATTTCTCCAATAGAAGCTCAATTCACATGCTTCATTTCTATATATTTGGTCCCGTACTCCCAATCCGTCTACACATTAAATTAAACAAATGGAAGCAACTCAATCAAATTAATGATTCGGTGGTATTTTTTTTTTTTCCCTGTGAGTGGGAATGATCAGGTAGCGGCTTGTAGCTTGGTAGTAGCTGTGAAACTAGCTAGATTACTGGTGAGATCGTGCGAAGTATAGCTAGGTTTTAGCACAGTGCTTACTATTTTGATTCTGATTTAGGTTCTATTTTTCATTAAAGGGGAGGGAGTGGGGGGACCCAATATTTTGTCCCGAATTAAGCTAAAAACATAATGTATCACAGAACAAATATTGTATATGCTTCCTAATCTTTGAAGCATTGCAATTATTGGGAAGTGATACAGCATATCTTCCTTTCGCAAAATAGTTAACATGGTTCAAGTTATGATTGTAAAATTTGGTGTTGAGCTGAGTTATTAGCGTTAATTTCTTCTTTTACACTTGTATTCTTAAACTATATATCATAATTCACAAATACCATAAAGCTCATTAAATATATGTCACGAGTACAAAAAGTAATTAAATGCATTCACCTTCTATTGAATGTAGGAATTTTCCTTTCATCCATTTTGTCAATAGCTCTTTCGCCATTCGGTTAGGCATGCGTAATATGACCTTCATGTGTCTTTAGTCATGTTGGTAATTGAAAAAAAAAAAAAAAAACCTTAAGTTCTTTTGCTTTATATTTAATTTGCTATCACTCATCCGATGTGATCCTGTATATATATATCTATACTTATTAAAAAGGTAAGTAAAAGTTTGTATATTAGAAGATAGCTAGAGGATAGTTGTTTAGGTACTATATATATATATATATATATATATGTCGTTTAGGTACTTTATTTTTTCAATATCCCCTTATAAAAGTGTTTTTTTTTTCTTATTAATTCTCATAATCTTTTGAGACGTATACTAGATAATATGGAAATCGATCTCCATTCATACAAAATTACAGTGTGTATGTCTCCTTTAATGAACGGTCAAGATCAATGAGTTGGCAAACCACGTGCACAGTATGGGTGCAGCCGCTCGTTGTTGGCTGATGGATTTTTGTGACCTCTCTATCATATCATCATGTAACCCCGACGAAAGCAAATCAATTCATGATCGTCATCAACGATGCACATGATGCAGTTCACAAAGCATCAATCAATCGACCCTTTATTAACTGATTGATCAATTGCTGCACAAATTTCAGCTGACGCTTCCAGTCCCAGGAGTATTTGTGGCTGCCACTAACGCAACAACATGCACAATTACTGGCAATTAGTTATAAAAGCATACATAAATTCTCAAATGGTCCTCATTAATAAATAAACCATTAGCCCTAGCAAGGGTTAGCTAACCTGATATATATATATATATATATATATATATCTCCAGCAAACATGTGCCTTCCATGCCCCTGATGAAGGTATGTATCCATCTTTTGGAAAGGGGACCGTGGCTAAATATGTATGATACGAGCTATAATTAGTGGATTCGGACCTGATTAAAAAAGTATTAAGTTAATTAAAAAAGCTCAAACTAATTTGAGGAATTCAATCCAATAAAAGAGCTAATTATTTAAACCGTATAACGGGTTATAAGAGCTAGCTTTCTTTTTCTTTTTTCTTTTTTAAACATTTCTTTCTCTTTTTCAATATTTAAGAGAAATCGGTATATCAAAAAGTGTTAAAAATAATTCTCAACACAAAATCAATCAATAAAGGCATGAAAGATTGAAAACTCATAAAAGCAATCGAATGTGCCGGAACAAGGCACATGCTGATATTGCTGTCATCTTCTGCGCATTAACTCTCCCCACGAGCCCTAACACATGCATATCCTGTGTCGTACACACACAATAACACAAACCCCTAATTGCTTCGATAGCAACTGTATGTATGCTCCGATCCGATGACTCGATGAATTTATAGGCACATGTATAAGTACTTGTCAAAACTCAAAAAGTCATCGTCATCCTTCACATGGCATGTGCTATAGAACTGTACTCCTCGTGAACCCTGGAAGTTTCTGAGGCAAGATCCACTTACCAAGCTCGGGGACCGCTAGCTAGCTAGCTAGCTAGCTCTTAACTGTTCTTTTACGTGCCAACAACTTGTGCTTTTAAATCTAACCTTTTTCTCTATGTACCATTATCTGCTTTTGTGCAAACTTTACAAGTTAGGAGTCGACCCTTTTTGTGGAATCGCGCATTTCCACTCTTATATATATATATATATGAATTATTGGTGGCTTGGTTTTAACTGTTATTTTAAGCTTATAGCTTGCCCTGCATGGGCTCGACTGGCTCTTGCTAGCTATATTTTTAGAGAAAGCGTTTCTTTAATTTGCATAAGCCTTCCAAATGGATATTTATATATAGTTATTTAAAGCTTCGAAGTTAAAATGGTTCTAAATAATGAGAACGATGATTAATTACATGTGAATATGATGCTTGTTATATTTTGCACCGACAAAGCGGGCATGAGAATGGGTAACATGTTTTTGCTAGCTCCACCCATATGCAGAATTCTAATTAATTGTCTGTGTACTTGTGTAATCGCAAGTCAGCTACAACTTTAATTATTTTATTAGAATGATTTTGTTTGACGAATCCAACGCTAGAAATATTATAATCTTAATAAATAAATAAGTAAATATCATAAAACAATGCACCGTGTAAGAGATCAACAATATATAATTGGTTAAAAATTTTAAAGAACATTCTTAGTTGTCCCCCAAGCCACAAACTAGGGATCCATCATCCTAGACGAATACGAAGTACATAATTGTTTATTAGTATCATAATCTGAAATATTTTAATTAGTAACTTTCACTCCAACCACGTGCACACGTGCGGCTCTTATTTATTTTTGGGAAATTATCAGCCATATACCTTTAAATGACACCCGTATCAAACGTGTGTGAACACTTTTCAAGTGTATCACTCGTATACCCTAAGTTGACAAAACACTTCTACCGTCCACCAATCTGTTAACTTCCGTTAGAAAGTTAATAGAATTGTGGCAAATTGCCTATTTCGCCCTTAAAACTCAAAATGAGGTAAAAAAATAAATTTACCCCAAAAATTAATGTAAATTTTCAATACACAATTTTTTTTTATTTTGTTATTAACAATACATTTTTTTATTAAAAAAATGAATTATTAATGGTACATATCATTAACAATTATCCATAAAAAATCCATATTATACCATAAAAAATTATTAACAACATATTATTTACAATTATACATATTATACCATAAATCATTCCAGTTGGAGCTTGGAGGAGTAGATCTTCAAAAATTTAGGTTAAATTTTGGAGGAGTAGATTCGGTTGTAAAATAATTTTTTTTAGCAATTATTAACAATTATCTGATAAATGGGATGACATGTCATTTTTATCAATATATATCATATGATATGTCATTTTTTACTAGGTAAATGGGATGACATGTCGTTTTTTTTAATCAAAGTTTTGTTCATCTTAAAAGACTAGATTACCTTTATGATGTCAGCGCTTGCTAACGGAAGTTAACGGATTAGTGGATGACATAAGTGTTTTGTCAACTTAGGGTATACGAGTGATACACTTAAAAAGTGTTCACACACGTTTGATATGGGTGTCATTTAAGGGTATATGACTGATAATTCCCCTTTATTTTTTACGTATTCTACTATTACAACATTGAGGATCTGTAAAAATTCAAATTTAAATAAATAAATCAAATTACTTAAAAAAAAAACAACAGAAGTTAATTTGATCAGTGTGCTTGCATCAAAAAATGAATATGATACAGTATTGTTCTAAAAATTTGTTTTCCCAACTCTTTTGCAAAAAAGTTTGAAGAAAGAAATTGAATCGTATCACCATCATTAAATGCAAATGCTTCATATTCATTCTTAAAAATTGCATAAAACGTGTAAGTAGCCCAATACAATACAAGTGTGTTTGAGACACTATATTATATTACATTGTATTACATTATTTTAATATTGGTATATTGTATTATATTGTATTGCATTAGCATTGTATTATAATAATATTGTACAATTTTTAGTGGTACACTGTATTGTATTAATTTTTGTGTGATTAATTTAATTTAATTTAAATATTATATTATATTAATATTTTATATTATTTTTAATTTTAAATTAATATTATTTAAATTTAAATATTCATTATTAGTTATAATAAATTATAAATTTATTAATAAATTATAATGTAAAAATAAAAATATTATTTAATATTATATTAAATTAAAAAGTTATATTTTATAATAATAATAATAATAAACCGAAAGCAAAAAAAGAAGAAGCAAAAGGACAAAAAAAAAGAGCAAGCGGCAGTTGCCGCATTAACTTGGGCCCATTAATACAATGTTGCTATAACTTTTTATCTATCAAACATAGGCCTGTATAAATTTAATATAGTAAAGAGTTTTAATATCTCAACCAAACATGCCCTACAAGTATAAATAATGATAAGAGAAACTGAATTTAAAGTTTAGGGGGAAAAGAGGGGGGGAAAAAAGGTCCAATTAATGATTTGATTACAGAACATTGAAGTGTGGATCAAACATACAATAACAAACTTCCCTTATATTTTGGTCCAATATACGTGGCCTGGTTGGCAAGATATCGCCCACATGCCCTCACTACTAAAATTATCGACTCATTCAAATTTGTTTACGCCATATGGGGTCAATAATTATTAATGCTCGAAAGATGGAGAAAACGATTTCTTATTTTCTTGCAACTAATATATGTATATCATTTCAATAATAAAATAAATAAATAAATAAAATTTAGAATATATCAAAGGTAATACAATTAACTAATATATGTATGACATGTGTATTTAAATTTAATATAATCATCACTTACATAATGATTTTTCATAATCATGTGAGAGGGTTGTAAGTTACATGCATGTAACTTAGCATTAGCCATATATATATATATATATATATATTATAATATGATTTATTTATTATATAATTGACAGAATACCTCTAATGTTTTATAAAAATTTTTAACAAATAGATCACATTAAGTAAATATGATTTTGTTGGAACCATTCACATATATATAATTCATCAATAGGAATTAAATTACTGGCCACTAGATTTAAACATCGAAATCAAATAAGTTAGTCCTCGAGTGAACGTGAGTCTAATGTCTTGCCAGCCAAACAATGTTTAGTAGTAGTAGCAATTTAAATTTTACTTTGGACAATAACCAATGAGAGGGAACGCGTATTAGCGTATTGCTGTTTATGGCTGCTCATGTATATATCCCAGATCCATCGGTCAAATCATGACTAAATTTGTTT
>NW_006262274.1:22863877-22890113 GCF_000493195.1 Citrus x clementina | reverse complement strand
ACAATGTACACCACCACCAACCGCACATGTGATTTGTGAACTCGACCCAACCATTTTTCTTTTTCATTAATTCTCCAACTAAATCACAAGAATGCGCGCATACTCTTTACTAAATAAATATAGGTCAAACTCATTTAGTTTTTATATATAAAGTTAAATATTTATTTAATTTTTATATTTTAAACAAATTTCAAGATATCTTTATTATTGAATATGTGACACTCATACCTTAATATTTTCTTTATTTTTACAATAATACCTTTACTAAAATTTTAAAGTAATGTTTGATAAATTTTTAATAATCTACTAATAATTATATATAAAAAATTTATTTACTAAATTAATCCTAAAAGATAATTTTTTATTGGCCTTTTATGGCTAAAATAATTAATGCATCTATTAATATTGTTGCAAGCGTAAAATTATAAAAGAAAAAAAAGGAATGAGCGTCACATAATCATAAAAGCAAGCGTATAATTATAAAAACAAAAAAAAAATTGTGTCACATAATCAACAACAAGGGTCTCTTGAGATATTTTAAAAATATTTAAACAAGCACTTTAACTCTCATAAATATAAAAGAAAAATCGAAAAAAAAAACTTAAAAGTTAGTTTTCATTTTTAATAAATATCCCACGAAATCGGTGTCAATCCTCAATGACAGTATTATGTATACCTAAAGGATATTATTCGCTTCTTTTATTTACTAAAATAAGAAAAATATATAGTTGTAAGTGCCCTATATTCGTAAATTAGCCAAATATAAAAATAATTAATAGTCCAAACTCATTGATTATATTTATAAAAAAAAAAACTATGATAATAATTTTGTGAATTAGAAAGTATGCGATGGTAGGATTATGATTTACGATGAGGGAAGTTGATGATGTGGGTGGTAGGATCAATTACACGTGTGCAAGTGGTAACTGTCGGGATTCGGGGGTTACGAGGACAGGTACTGTTAAGCGATTAGCGAGGCTGGCATGACGCGCGAGCGTGCGAGAGAGCTGTCAGACACGTGCGTAGGTCGTTGAAACTTGAAAAAGGCAATGCATTGACCCACAGCTACCAAAACGAATCACAAACTCAGTCGTTGTGAGAGTAATAGTAACTTCGTTTCCCAGAAGCCAAATTAAATTAACATCACCCCACACTACTCTCCACAGTCCAGTGTCCACAGTTATGGCTTACGTTGTTGGTTATGTAGCGGCTTAATTAGCTCGGCTCACATGGCCCGTTCCACACTCACACGGCACACCCTTCTTCATTTATATAGTTACACCAGTCTCCCATGCTCTTTGCAAATCCTAAGGCGGTGCTGCTTTAATTCGATCTACTTCTCTTCTTTTATTTTCGGGTAGGGCCATTCTCTTAGTGATTTGCTGTAATTAACATAAATAACAAGTTAATGGAGGCAGCAGCAAGTGGGTGCAAAGGGTTTGCTAAGGTCAAGTGGAGGAGGAGGAGGCGGCGGTCAGCGGTGGCACGTCCGTCGGCATCGGTAAGAATGAAGGTGACGAAGTTGCAGAAGCTAATTCCGGGAGGACAAGGGCTGCAACCGGATCGGCTTTTCTTGAGAACAACCGATTATATTGTGCATTTGAATTTGCAACTTAATGTTTTGCAAGCTCTTTCCAAGATTTATCAACTTTCATGAATTTACTTAACTCTCTCTCTCTCTCTCTCTCTCTCTCTCTCTCTATACACACACACACACACACACACACATATATGTATTAATTAGAAATTAACATGTGGCTTATCTTATGTACGTGTCAGATGGCATACGTACGTCTTCTTTTATTATATGAAAATTATGAGGTCTTCTCTCGTTAATATGATTAATATGATGTTTGTAGTTAAGTCTATTGTAATTTGATTGTGCCAGCCACACCCACATATTGTTTAATTAACCTCTTGGAAGAGTATCAATAATCACATCTTAAACAGTTTAATCCTCGGTCCTACAAATTTCTTTTTGAAATATTTGCATCTTCTGCTTAATTTTCACTGAGATTACATGCAGCAGACATGCATATTTAATAATTTGCTGTGCTGAACATATGTTATGCTTTCCTTTCACTTTCCTCTTCTACTTGTAACTTCAAGGAGAGGTTTCATTGGAAACATACGACACACACACACACATTTTTTTTTTTTTTTTTGAACAGATACAAAATATTTTTCATTTTGCAAATGGCCAGTGATCGGGCAGCATTTTCTAATCTTTTTCCTCGTCGTCAAGAAACTTAAGTAAATGTGGAGTGGGAGTTTAATGCATGATGGAAATATTGTCAACACATATTGAGTCATTTGGCCCACACAACATCTATCACGAATCTGCATTTGGTGAATTATGTTAATTTTACTGTCTGATCAGCTTTCTTGATCTCACGAAATTTTATTTATTTGTTTCATTATTCATAGTCCTAGAGAATTCTAGCAATAACTCGAATATAATTAATTTCATCTTTTGTCCATCCTCCAGTTACACATGAAGATGCGCTAAAAAAAAAGAAAAAAAAAAGAAGAAAACTAGATGAGTACTGAGATAGGATCATTACTACTAAATCTAGGCATTAATTTAATTAATTTACTCTATTGAATGCCTCCTCCTCATGTATTCATCGTTCAGCATATTAGTTTAATTTATCGTGCATCTTCTGGGAGCAACTTCAGCTAATTCCTAACTGCAGAATGCTAGGGAACCCTTAATTTATGAATGTGAGATAAAAGAGAGAAATAAAATGACTCAGAAATGATGAACAAGTAGTTCGTATAGGACTTTTACTATTACATTTAAATTAAAAGGGTCTCTTTATTCGCTGTATTAAGGAATAGGGCAGTTGAGCTAAACAAGGAATCCATTTAATTACAAATATCATGGGCCAATAAACAGTAACAGACAACTGCAATATCCACTGGCCAGTGGCCACATACAATAAAACCCAAAAGCCACACCCACTATCTCATTCTGATCGTTTGTAAAATTGTTACAAAAATGATGCTAACAGTGATGTCGTAACAAAAAAACGTGATCAAATGCATGGCCTACCATTCATCCCATAAAGCTTCATTGCCGGCCATGTCAATGTATGTATCCTATATATTTACAGATGTGCACGCAGCACCAGCTAGGTGCTAATATGGATGCATGCTTTTATATATATATATATATATATATTATAATAAGAGCTCTATTGATATTTATAATTAAAAATGAATCGGAATTTTTCTTAATAATTATATTATGACACAGTTTAAAATTCGACTCTCACTTAATATTGAAAGAATATCTAATCTACTCCAATAACGGAGATACAAGTAAATCTTTATTCAATTTTATTGGGAGAGAATATCTAATTCCTAACTTTGAGTACGTGGGTTACCAATGGTGGTAAGAGCCCATTTCCTATGCATGCTATTTTAAGTGCTTAATTTGTCATGGAGCAGGGACCTTTTTTTAACAGGAACACTTTGATCTGGTCTTTTCTCGAAGTTCCCTATCCGCCAAGAACTGATCGAGCAAATGGTGCCATCAGAACATGCCACACGTTACATATTGGTAAGTAAACTTGCCAAATGTGCAACAATTTGGGACAAGGGATCTGGGCTTGACTTGTAGCTGCAGCGCATTTTTATGTAATTTTGTATTGATCAGATCCTGGGATCTGAGGATAGTTCAATTTGTTGCTTCTCTTTTCCCCTCATGCTGATCCCGGTTTCTTCTATTAATTGTTTATCAAGGGGTGTGTCGTGTGTGTATGTACTGAGATAGGCATGAACAAATTTTGGGTGCATGCTTCGACAGTACAGTATATATCCTTCATTATCGGTTGAATTTTTGACAGGCTTGTATACATTCTTACATGATTAGTCGAAAGATACAAGATGCAAGAATCCAACAAACGAGTAATTATATAATAAGTACCAACTTTTCTCCGTTATGCAAAATTAATTAATTTTTAAACCTAGCTACTAGATAATTAAGCTAGCATAGTAGGATTATTTGGTAGAACAAATCTCATGAGTAAAACAACTAAACACCAATAAAAGCACAACTCATATGTTTGTTCTCAGTACCAAGCATTTTGAGCATCTGCTTACATTACATGCCACATGACGTGAGTTTGGTGAGAAATTTTCAGTTAGAAGGTAGGCGGAGTTTCGGGCTGGGGATACGAATAAAGGCGAGATCGGCAAAATCTAATTACAGGACAAAGAGCATGTTAATTACCACACGGCCGGTTGGCATTTCATCAGGACGCTGCATCTGCAAAGTGAAAAGCCTAACTTGAAAATTAACAAGACCACATCTGGCGTGCAATGAATCTCTTTGTTCAACTTTGCAGTTAGACTTCATGCTCTGAATCTAATCACATTTAATGGGCTTTCCTCGTTGAGAGCACAGAACCAGTTTGGGCTTTCAGTTTCAAAGCTCCATGCATGATCTTGAGTTTGGGTCATTTCTTCGGAATGTATCCTTAGCCTTGTTTACAGTACAAACGGAAAGCCCAAGCTAATTTTTGGGGTTAACTTCACCCAGGTACAACGTTTTTTGACATTCATTAAATTGGCGAGAATATTTCCAAAAGATATCAATTTGGTGACAAATGATAATGAAATGAACCCGTTAATTCCAGCCCTCAATTAGGGGGGTGAGTCATTTCATTTTTGTCCCTTAAAAATTAACTTTTTTTTGTTGCCATTGCCGAGCCCCAACAATTGACAGCTTTAATAGTTTGTTGTACGGTCCTTTTCTGTTCTTACACCACAACACTTGTAAGTTTCAGATGAACTCACGGGACAAAATGGCAAATCTAGGACTCAATCTAAATCTTAAAATAAGGTGAGATGAACAACAGTCATCATAACTCCTGAGTTCAAGTGACAAATTTGCCCAGCACCGAGAGGCTATTCCTTTTCGGCTCCCAGAACCTGCTTTTTGGTGGCTATATACGCACTAGCCAAGCCCACGTCCTTCATCCACACCTAACCTTTTCTTTCCATTTTAACATAAAAGAAGAATTAGACCCCCTTAAAGAATTCTTCTTTCAGTAGGGTTTCATTTTTTATTTTTCTTTTCTTTCCATTGCAACAAACAAATGAGGCCTTCTGCCTGTACGAGACCCCAGACTCATCATCAAATGTACAATGGGTTCCATTAATGGTAGATTTCTCAAGGACTGAGGTAAGTTAGATAAGCTTCAACCTTGACATCTCTAGAAAGTGTTCCAGTGTTCGCTTTTTATTTTTCTTGTACTGCAGTGACTTGGGGTTCATGTCAAAGCAGGGGAGCAGGTCTTCTTTTGCTCAAACAATTGTTTCAATGATGAATCTCGGTCAAAATTATTTTTTTTTTTCTTTCCTCCCTTCTACACACGGTTGACCTAACTGAACTTGGTTTGTTGTAAGTGGAAGGAATAATGTGTCTATTGCTTGCTCACTTTGTTATATGAGTTGGGTTTGATCTCAGAGGAAGTAAGAAAAATGGTTTCCTGAGAAAAGTGAAAAAGATGGTTTTTTTCAGGATGCGCATTTGCTAAAATTTCTTGGACTCAAGACTCAAATCAAGCAGAAAGATACTCAAATGAGCTACTTCCCTTCTCACTCCTTACTTGCTTCTGCGCCTTCATCTTCTTCTTCTTTGCCATATAATAGTGATTACCAAAAAGAATCATCATCTGGTAATAAAATAAGTCCAGCTATTCTATTCATCATAGTTATTCTAGCTGTTGTATTCTTCATATCTGGTGTTCTTCAATTGCTTATTAGATTCGTAATAAGGCGTAGATCTTCTTCATCAGTATCTGAATCCAACAGATTCCCAGAAATGTCTGGTTCTGATGCTTTCCAGAGGCAGTTACAACAACTCTTCCATCTTCATGATTCAGGTTTAGATCAGGCTTTCATAGATGCTCTGCCTGTGTTCCTTTACAGAGAGATAATGGGTCTAAAAGAGCCGTTTGACTGTGCTGTTTGTCTTTGTGAATTCTCAGAACAAGACAAACTGAGGTTGCTTCCTATGTGTAGTCATGCTTTTCACATTGATTGTATAGACACATGGTTATTGTCTAATTCAACTTGCCCTCTTTGTAGAGGGAACCTATACATACATGGTCTTGGATATGAAAATCCAGTCTTTGAATATGAGTATCCAAGGGAAGATGATGGGTTCCCAGTCTCAGCCAATGGAGGAATTGGGGCTTCTCTCGGCCTAAAACCAGCAGAAAATGATATCAGGAGAGAAAAGAGAGTGTTTTCTGTTAGACTTGGCAAGTTTAGAAGCTCAAATGATGGAAGTGAGGGAATTGAAAGAGTGGAAGGAGAGACCAGCTGTAGTAATTTGGAAGCTAGGAGATGTTACTCAATGGGATCCTACCAGTATGTGGTTGCTGATTCAGAGCTGCAAGTGGCCTTATGCCCCAGAAGAGGTGGTAGTGCTAGTGTGAGGTTTGGTAAGGGAAGAAGTGCACAAAATGACAATTCCTCAAATGACGGTGATGTTGAGGGGAAGAAAATTAACTTTAGAAGTAAAGGTGAAAGCTTTTCTGTTTCCAAGATATGGCAATGGTCTAAGAAGAGCAAGTTCCCAAGTTCTTCCGAAACCCATATGGGTTCCTCTTCTGGTACCTTGGGCTTGCCAAGAGCCAATGATACCGAGAGTTCATGAAGGTATTTTACTGTGTAGTTCACTTTAATCAATGAATCCACTTATAAAAAGCCTTTCTTTTTAGCTTTTGCTTTCTCTTTTCAAGGGAATTCAATTCTTTACTTTATTACAAATTCTCTTAACTTATGCCTCTTTTATGTTACATGGTTAATGGCAACGTATTTATCTTTCCGGCGAAATTGCATATACTGTAAGTCGGGGAAACAAAAAAAAAAAAGGGCTCTTCCTCCACCCAAACTTTAGCATCTTATGCCTATGGTTCAAGTGCATCTGTCTAATTCATAAGGTTTTCAACAAAAGAAGCTTTGTTGCCTGCTTGAGATTTGTTTTATCTATTGTTGCTACTATTCGATGAGCTTTCTATTTTATTGTATTGGATTTTGGGCCCATCATATGAGGTGATCTTCCTGCACCTTATTGAAAATTGAAAAATATAACAAGAGATCATGGGGAAGCCTCTTCTGCCCCACACCACCAAAAGCCATAAAAGTGAAAAGAGAAAAAGAAAGAAAAAAAAAAGGAATTACAGTAAAGTCAAATCACCTGTTGCTTTGGGCCATTGAGTTTCTCAAGAATTGCATTTTTTTTTGCCATATAAATTTCTTTCTTTTGTTCATTCAATCTTCCATGTTCTTCTAATGGAGACTTCCTGTAGCCTTTTTGCTGGGCAAATGATTATGATGGAGAGCCATAATTGGGAACACTCACTCCAGGCGGTGGACTGGACAGTGGGGTCATAGCCTCATAGGGGATTGCCACAATCATATAATGCCATTTTAAAGAAAAAATTTTGCTCCCCAATCAAGGGTAGAGCTTTTCCCCTATCAAGAGTAGAGCTCCCTGCAAGAACCAGCTTCTAGTTGGAGTTCCCTAAGATGTAATTATTACATGAGTTCGTAAAATTGTTTAATAGAGTTGTAGACAATATGTACATATTTGTAGTCTCAGGCTCTCAGTATTTTATGCTTGGCTTTTAGATAACAGACGATACCAAGCTGTGATACGTACATCATTACCATCTGCCATACGCTATATGATTTAAGCTTGCTTACTTTTACAACCTGATAAAATCACATCAAGCAAAAAGAAAAAATCGAGGAGTTGGTAAGTTGATGTCATAATAATTCCAACTCCGGAAGCCACCAAAGTCAAAATGTGAAAATGTCCAAATGATATCCAATCCTTTTCACTTTTGTGAAATGATGCAGCAGCGTGGGCTACACAAATCACATAAACTGAAAGAAAGAGAAAGGGAAAGATTTGAACGGTTAAGCAAAGCGGAGATTAATTTAATGTTGCGTTTTGATTGGGAGTATACACGTCCTTGGAATGCTGGGCATCTGTAAAAACTGTATATACTGTAACCATTTTATAATATTGTCATTTTCATGTAATGTGTCTAGTCTTCATGGACTTTTGTAAGTTAAATACCGACTACTAAACAATTAACGATGTGTATGACTTACGTGGGAGCTCATTTGTACCTGGAAAAGAACAGACAACTAAAGGAAAATTTCACCTCCTTTTTATTTAAAGTACCTGAAAAGGAGGTCATCGAGAGAACTAAAATTTTTTGACAATTATGTAGAGCATATGAGGTCTAATTTTTTTCAGTTAATGAAGTCAACAACTAGCTTCTGTCACAGGAGCAATTGTGTCGTCTGGCATCCGAGTTAACTTAATCAAAGGTAAACTACAAAATAGCCACCAAGATTTTTGGAAAAATAAATGATTCTCTAGTTTTGGGTTCCCACTTCCCAATTAACACAATTGAATTTTAATTTGAATATAGTAGAGAATTGATTTGAAAGTGTAATGATAATGCTTCGATACAACAAAGTTGCAAGAGTTTGTGCCGTTACTGTTTTAAGGCTTTTGAAATTCCAAGTAATTAGTGATCTTGTATTTGTATATTTAAGAGGGATAAAAATGTGAACTAATAAATATATTTAATTTAAGGTAAAAAAAATGTAATTTTACTTATTTTACAAGATTATGGCGATAATATTTTAGCTAAATTTTAGTTGTTTTGGAGATGGGTGATGTGACATTTGGGCTTTGGACATGTGACGCAATAATAAAGGGAGGAATCATTTTGCTTTAATGTTGTGTTCACTGAATGAAATGAGAATTAGAATGAAAGAATCAGAATAAAAAACTTATTTATTTGTTAAATTAAAATTAAGAATTGGAAAGAGTTGCATGGGACCACGCAATTTTTTGTTTGATTATGAGAGTTTGGATTCAAAAGGGGGGTTGGAAATTAGAACTTCATTTCTTGTAACGACAATTTTGCCCCCCCCCCCCCCCCCCCCCCAAAAAAAAAAAAACCCAATTTTCCATTTCACCTCTCTCTATCCACAGTATTCAGCGCATTTTTATTAGTGATTACTAGAGGCACCATGAAATAGTTTAACAAATTTAGTTGTGTTTCAAACTCGAATCATTCTGTCCCAAAAGTCAAAACATGCTACAACATCTTGGAATGAAAATTTAACACTTAGTCTCTATAAACAATGTATTTTTTGTTAAAACTTGTAAATAGTGCAGGGATCGACGTTTGCTCACTATCAAAGACAGCTGGGAATGACTTTAATTTACACCATTGTAGTAAAATGTTTCTCTTTCTTATGTTATCAAAGTTAGCTCACAAATGCAACGTCAAGTTGAACTCTAGGTGACTCACTGATCATCTTGCTCTACTGTTTCGGTAAGTACATGTGATCGTTTACCTCCATTTCCAGTTTATTACTTCTACCAAGAAATTCAGAAGAGAAAATCGCTGGAAAAAAAAATAATAATTCAAGCTTACAGATTATAACGTACTTCAACATAAAATGAACACAAGACTGACCATTGATTATTGAGAATGAAATGGCTTGCTGCGATGCATGAATTCAGTGAAAAAAATGTTTTCAACCGTGTACAAAAAGATCAAACTAAGAATAAATAAAATAAGATTTACCACTATTTTTGTTTGAGCTTAACAAAATATTATCATGAAGACGAGGGCTTGACAATGCAAAATCCAAAGTAAATGCGACCGCGCCTCAAAATCTATTGAAATAAATTCCCTTCTCTACAACTCGAAGGCAAAACTCAATTCACAATTTCGTACAGAAATGGTTTTTTGTGATAATGTACAAGAACCACCTAAGAGGCGAAAATTGTAGAGAGACGGGTTACACCATTCAACATATTGCAAACTCAAGCAAAATCTCATACCCATTGCTACAAGCCAACAGTGCCTCCAGATAGAAGAATTGAAAACAAAAGATTTGCTGTGTCACTAGAAACAGCAAGAAGAAGCTTCTCACTGATAAAAAACAAGAACCTATGCATGAAAACTTCTTCTCAGACAAGAATAATAAGAGCTTGGGCATTAAAATCATTAACAACTTCATGGACAAATAAACCTCATAAATCACGAGGGAAGTTGTTAATTTGCCCCTCCTCCAGAACATCTCTGTTGTTCAACTTGTAAGCTATCCTTGTACGCATGACAAGAGGTTTCTGGAAACCAAATGAATTTAGTAAATACAAATACCTTCCAGGAAATAGATTGCTGACAACATTATAAAGCAACTTGATCATGCCAGGCCATGATGTCCAGAACATGCAATATTGACAAAAAAAAGAAAAATAGAATATTTAAGCATTCACCTTCCCATGTTGGCTGTTGGTGACTCTCAAGGTTTGTGTGATGGATCCATTACCACTAGCAGGTAAAGTATTGCCACTTGCTGGATCCAAGTGCAATTGTAGAAACTGCAAATTAAATGCAATAAAAGATCTCGACTTCAAATTTTAGAAATGAGAACATTAATTTATTATGCCCACAGAAGAGGACATCAAACTCTACCGAGGAGAAGGAATCAAAAGCAGAAGCTTTAAACTTTTGAGTACTGAAAAATTTTCACATGAAAAACAGATGTTCATGGATCAAAATTGGCAGTGAAACTAATTTATGTGGGCAAAAGCAACCCTGAACTACATATTGCCAAATTATCAACAATGGGAAACAAAGCACTAATTAAACTGCAAGCAAGTTACCTTCGGGACTGCCGCTTGGAAAACAAAATCAGTATAAACATTAGGTGACAAATTTGTAAATGTGGCTTGGATCAATGTAGTTTGCGGGTTTCCAGGTGGCTTTGAGAAATTGAATGTTAATCTCAAGGAGCTGCTCTCAAATGCAACTATAGATGGATAAGCTGGACCATTGTCCTCTGTTCAAAGGAACAAGGGCAATAATTAGTTATGAAAAAAACATAACAGCAAAGTAGAACTTTCCACAGCAGACAACTTTTACCAGGCTTTGGGGAGTTGGGAACAAAGCCATCCAACAAATCTATCATTGAAGCCGCTCCTCCAGAGGGTGTTGGTGAGAGTCCATCTAATTTGGCGACTGATGATTTGTTATCCTGACTGGAAGATAATATGTCAGATGGAGTTGAGTTGTTCTGGACAGGAGGTGATCCAATAGACAGCAGATCCAGCAGAACATCTGTCCCAGCTTTTGGAGCCTGGCTTGTGCCTATAAGTTGCAGAAAGAGAATCGACAGTCAATAACTAGATCTGGACAAATTGATGAACAAAGATAAAAACAAATGGACTCAATACTGAAACACACACCAGAAATCACAAATACAAACTGACAATCAAAATTCCTCAAATAAAAGAAGAAAGTTGATATGTTTTCAATGGATAAACAAATTACACATATAGAGATTGCTGAATGCAAAGGCCTTTGATATTTATAGGAAGATCTTTGCAAAATTTCCTGTTAGCTAAGTGTGAGAAATTTGGCTGGAGGAAAGATGACTTCTAGGGTCAAGAATTTTACAACCCTGCGTAGTAACTCCATTTGATGCTCTTAACTTTCACCTAAAGAATTTTTTTTTTTTTTCCAAAGGAAAAAGAAATAAAAAAATATTGAGTTTTCCAAATTTTAATCACCGAATTAAACTATTAAATTTAAATGGGTTCGTGCCAAGATTCTAAAGAATACAATATTAGGGTTTTGATGCTCAGCCCATATCTTAATGCAAACATTTCCTTTTTCTTTTTTTTTTTCCAGGTTAAGAAGATAAATGCAGGTGGCATAGTTCTGAGCCACTTATTAGATTTGGCATTGAAAACCCAAAGCCTACATCCATGTTTGATGCTTGCCATAATTAACAGAAAAGGGTTCTACAGAAGCAACAGATCTAACAATGAATAGCTGCATAGCAAGGTTGATTCAGGAACAAGGATTTACAGAAGTAACAGATCTTAACAGTCAATAGCTGCATGGCAAGATTGATTCTGGAAGGACTTAAAGAATAGGTATTTCCTATTCTGGAAGGACTTAAAGGATAGGTATTTCCAAATATTGGGTAAACGGATTTTAGGATTAATCTCAAATCAGCAAAACACAGAATGCTTACAAGAACAAAAACCGACAAAAAGAAAGCAGAAAATTACAATGTAGTTTCACAAGAATTCACCACCACATTATGGATTTATAAACCCAAAAACTAACCTGGCTGCACCGAAGCAGGTGATACGTCTACACCAAGAAGGTCCTGAAGAAAATCATTGCCAGAGGAGCTAGGTACAGGAGCATCATCTGAACTTAGATCAAGTAAGTCCACAAGAGGAGCCGCAGCAGGTTTGGCAACTCCATTTGGAAGGTTAAGTGAAGTGCCACTTGAAGTTGATACTGTTGCAGGCAAAGAACCAGCCCTCCTTCCACTGAAGGTTGCCTCATCCAATACCGGCATCCTTTCAACCAGTGTAGACCTATAAAAACTCATCCATCAGCTAATTTATATGTCAAAATTCTGGAAGACATCTCAAGATTAACAAGGCAAAATACCAAAAAATTTTATCCTCATACCTAATATTCTGATGCTTCTCTACAATGGAATTGAACTCGATAGATCTCTGCTGCAACTCAAGCACAAGGCTTCCCTTATTTTGGACGATAATATCTCTTATCCTCCTACAAACAGAATCCGTTAGATAATCATATATCCATGTCATAAGAAGAGAGAAGAATAAATTAAAATACTATGTAAACATAACAATGACTAAGGAGAATGAAAACCATCTAATCAAGAGATAATATAAACAAATTCATCTTAAAGTAGAGTTCCAATATATACATATAGAATAGCAGCACAAAAACAGATGCCCAAACCTCAAATATGTAGAGGTAACAATAGGTGTTAGAATTTGCCTACAGACCCAGAAATCTATACCCCAAAAATATGGTTGGAGAATTGGGCGGGAAAAAATCATATGATTTTGCCTGGACAAAATATAGCAAGTGGTAAAATAAAATTAGAAGCATAACATACTCTGAACAAGATGGAAAACGAGAAGAGAGCTTCAAAAGAGCAACCATAGCCATTGCTTTAGTAGTGATATCTGAGCTATGATGTTTAATAGCAATCTCTACAACATCCACAGCATCAGACTCTGTCACCTGCTTGGGAAAAACCAACCAAGCTAAGAGACATACACATTATTCCTTTGTTACCAATAAAGAATGTTACATGTTGCAATCATCTGTACAGAGAGCAATCAAGCAGTTGAGAGCCATATATACTGTTCAATTATTTGGTTTTTAGATTTAGAATATATTGACCAAATGAAAATATGGACTCTCAACAGAACATACAACTTAAGATATTGGACAGGAATCAGAAAAAAGAATTCCAATATTTCTAGTTTCAGCAACTGAAGGCAGAATTTTTGTCACATTTCTGCAAGTTATCAAGTTTATGATATTTGATATCTAAAATGGTATGAAACTAAATAAAGGCAGGAAAAACATATCGACCTATATATGTATATATTTTCCAATGAAAAGCAAAAGTAGAAGAGAGTTAGAAGAAAGTAAAAGCAGAAGTCTGATCATGCTCTGTACAAAACAAATGTTTGAATGATTCTGCTATGCTATCATATCCTGGATGGCTTCACCCCACTTTCCATGTGTATTCTTCTTACTTGATTCTACACTCAGAAGCTTCTAGTACACACAGATCCCAAGTTCTTACAATATTTGCCCATAGCCCGGCTCTTTCTCCACTATTAGTGATGGCAAAATATAAGACGACATGAAAAATGAAAATGCATCCACGTCACGGGTCAGGATGAACTCACTGTTATTGGATCCTCTATATTAAGCACTCCACCATTATTGACCAGCATGTCACCATATTCTCCAATGCACCAAATAGCAACTCGAACGAGGCTCTCCTGATGCAAAAACATTAAAACAATCTTCTCAGGACCATACATTCATTACTAGCATGGTTAACTACTCAAGCTAATAGGATTCTCAAATTGGATGTATATCCAATTTCTTATTTTGAAAGAAAAAGAAAGAAAACATAGAGTACCTGTTCAATAGACGTTTGAACTGCCCTATAAAGAGCCCTGACTGTATAACCATGGAGATCAGAGGCATTGCTTATCACAACAATAAGGGCATGCCATACTTCATCTTTTACAAAATTTCCAGCCTACTATGATAGCACAAAGATCAGAATTTTCTGGAAACAGAACTTTATGCATTGTGATGATGAAAAAAACTCACATGAATGCCAACAGATGTCAGGTGAAAAACTTTCAATCACTACAATCAACTAATTGCATAAAATATATAACTCATTTGTTATGGGTAATTTTTTGAAGCAGAAGAAGTGGATTCCATAGTGACAAGAAAAATGAACACTTGAGCCCAAGATGAATCCTTATAACCATAAAAGATTAACCCGTGCATGTTTAATTAATCCAGATGATAGGGACAGTAAATGGCAGAAGAACAAACATATCATCACCTAAATGGTTACATTCATTAGCAAGCTCCTTTTTGTTAATATATACATAGTGCATACACAACATGGATGCACAGCACAAAGAGAATGAATGAAAGAAAAAAGAACAGCAGTCATAAAAAGCAGCAGTTTTGAAAATGAACATAAATTTGTCATAAAATAGAGAAAAACACCAGAGCTTTCATCTAATTGACCCTGACAGCTTACATGAAGCTTTGTATGGTTCCAGGCAGATTAACATATCCACAACCAGAATGCCTCAAACAAGCAAGAAACATATACAAAATAATTAAGATTGAGAATTTTTACTTAAATTTATACCTCAGAGAGAACCTTGAGCATCTGATCGATGTACCAAATTTTGTCTGGGGAAAACCTAAATCAACAAAATAGCAATCTTAATTGACCAAACATTGCTGTTCAGGTAGACTCTTATATCGCATTTCAGGCAGACTTGTGGAACAGTAAAATTGAACTAAAAGACTCAACCAAAATCCAAAAATTGGAAAAAATAAATTGCCCAAATTAAACACATACATTGAATAATTCATTTAGGAATAGCCATGCATGGATGGTGCTTAAATTGCAAGCAAAAAGATAGTGGCTACTGGAAGTATTGGTTCCAAAATTATATTCCATCATTTGTCAAGCCTAGAAGCTTTATCAACTCAGTGCCAAGTCGAACTACTATAAGGATGAGACATGAATGGCTTTCGGTAAAAGTAATTAATGTTCATCACAAACAATACTGCATTTATTAGAAAGCCCTTTCTGACATTTCTCCAGCCAAAGGAGAAAGCAGCCATGTCTTGATAAAAGAACTTACTTTTCAACCATGGAGCAAATTTTGGCAGTAAGATCTCCCTTAAATTCTTGGTCGCTTATTTCCAAATAATCAATTAGCTCTTTTGTTAAAGGCTTCACATTGCTCTCATTCACCAGAAGATAAACAAGTTCAAGGGCCCTTTTCCGGATTGAAGCATCCAAATCCTGAAAGAAAGAATGTTCGAAGACACTGCTCTTGTCAAAAGTATTACAGAAGAATCAAACGAGCTAAAAATGAATCCAGCTTTATGTCAAAGCCAAACACGAAAAATCGTAAAAAATTGTTAATAATTATTACGAACAAGAAGTAAATAGCAATCAACAGACAAACCAACAAAAGGTAACGGATGGCCATCACTTGCGATGTCGCTAACCATTGTAAATAAGCAAAGTCACCCATTAGATCAATTCTCTCGCACCCAAATTCAATGAGAAAACCAATATCACCACTAGGTAATAACCATCCACATAAAAATGCAATAACATACAGGCCAAAAAGCATGAAGAGGAAAATCCTTGACAAGGCCAGTACAACGACTCAGTTGGCAGTTAACAACTTCTTTGAGTAATATCAAGCATGCTACTAAATGAAGTCATACCTTCACACATTCCAAGATTGTTGCCCTATGCCTCTGCACTGCTTGAGCATCTACCGTAATAGCCTTCATAAGCATGTTTAAAGCAACATATCTGAAATGCACATGAGATTAAGTTTGGAGAGCAACAGACCAACAAAGTGATGGAGAAAGAAAAATTAGAATGTTCAAGATCATAATCAGATTTAAACAAATAAGATAATGAGGTGCCTGGATAGCAGCAACTCTGAAGGATAAGAAAAGACAGATTAGTTGGAGGTTCCCAAGGAATTCCACAAAATCACTTTACAACTCAGAGACCATAACCATTCCACATTCCATTAAACCAAATGATGGTTGAGAAAGCGTTAAAAAAAATACCTGATGTTGTTGTCACGGTTAGAAAGGAATCTTCCCAATATATTGATTGCGAGCACACGTAATCCACCATTATCTTCAATGCTCATGATAGTTTCAACACATTCATATAGAATGGCATTCCCTGCATTTTTGTTTGACTCCGTTTTTGTTGCCACCTAGGAAAAATATAGCAATTATAAATCACAAGTTGCCATTCATCAGCACCAATATTACAGACAACACGGTTAGAATCATGAATATCTCAAGACTCCAAACAGAACATGATAGAAAGAGAAAGAAAAACCTGGAAATGCAACTAACCTGAGCAAGTATGTCATTCATGCAGTCACTGGCATCTGCATCTCCTTGTCCCAGCACACGCAATAGCTTAAGCAATCTGATGTGGAGAAAAGGGTCTGTAATGCCAGCAATATCATACTCAGGCGCATAGGGACTGTTTACAACATCCCTTAGAGTTTTAACCAAACCATCCAAGCACTTCGGCTGTAATGAGCAAAGAAATTGCATGTAACGATAACTACAATTATGGAGCATTTTCCACAGGAGATACTGTATAATAAAAAGGTTCTTACTTACATTACAAATGCCTACGAAACAAGTTCATATGTTTCACCAATTCCAAAATGCGTGATTAGGATATTAAATCTAGCGCCTTGAACATTAGTAAGGACAAAAAACTACATGGCAGCATGAAGCAGATGAAACAAGTATTACATGTACGAATCAAAAGATCAATATTAACTATTGCAAGATGCAATATATGATGAAATAGCAACTGTAATCATGAATTAAGAATTCTCGCAAGAACAAGGTCTACTTGACATAAATTAGGAGTTAATGAAACCCCTTCACAGGAATCCTTCAAAAGCTTTTCAATTAATATTATCAACAAAATGGGAATGGGCTGGGGTTATGAACTTATAATCTATAATCTAACGATCAAGTCAATTCCATGATTATAAGTCCATTCCAGCGTATCTGAATAGATACTATGTTGATTTATGGATCCCCGCGTCTCTAAAGGATGAGAACCAACTTTGTAGCATCTACCATCGAGAATTCAAATATTGTATACGATTCCAGACTATAACAATGAAACTCACTAGAAGCCTAGTAATGAGGTTCTATGAAATAGACTTCCTATCCATTTTCAAGTTGCCAAATACACCAACATGGACGGTCATGAGAAAACCAGAGCAGCTTCTAATAGTGTAGAAAAACACAGTAGTAATAGTTTTTTTCCCCCACACTACCTGTGATTTTTTTTTTTTTCTGGTGGGGGGCGAGGGGTGGGGTGCGGGCGGGGTGTTTATGCTGTACAGAAAGTTTGCATCCTCATGATAGTAAAAGCAAGATATGATCAGGCAATGAACAATTTACCTTCCTGAAAAATTCAAGGGCTTCTGTACTGACTTTGCATAGATCTGTAACAAGCTGAATTCCAGTTATTAACACTCCATGATGCTTTTCTTTAAGTAAAGCGGCAGCAGGATTAATAAAATTCTCTGCCAGATCTGGAACTTTCTTTATAATACGTATGGAGCACAGTGCTGCCTAAATTCAACAGGGATTGTATCAGATAAACAAGTATAAGTTTTTACAGACTATCCAGTGTACAAAAGATTGTTTATTATCCAAAATAAAGAGAGATCGAACCAAATAAAAGACAATCTTCAAAAATCAAATAGAGCACAAATGGTTGATTCATAGTAAAGAAAACTCAGAGGAAGTGATGATCGGTAACCTATATCCAAAATTGACTCATTTGATGAAATCCTACTTTAAACGAATAAAAATAAAGTTCATTAAAAGCCAATTCCGTTAGGCTCCCAACATCAGAAACCGCACAGCTTCAGAATATTGAAGTTGATAAACAATATTACATGACAAATCAGTCACCAATGAATCATCCTCACAGCAAAACTAAGACAACAAGATGTATTATATTCCATCACGCATCTAAATACATTGTATATCTCCATAGAATTATGATTTGGATTATTTTGGTTCTGCTAGTGATGTGAAATTAGCATGTAGAATAATAGCTATAACTAAATTGTTTTAAAGGGACAATTCCACCAATCATCCAAATAGAAAAGGAGAGTCCTAGAGGTGTTCCAGAGGCCAGCAATTTTTTCATTGAAATGATTAGGTGCTTGTAGAATCTTCTTGGTAAGTATTTGGTTGGCAACAAGAGACTCATAGAAGTTAACCCTTAACAACAGATCCAGTTAACTATTCCTAAAACTATGACATCTGTCCCCAAAGGGAATTGAAACAAAAAAAAGTAAGGCACTCACTTTCTTCCGAATATTTGGATCTCGAAATTGCAGCAATCTTTCTACTTCTGGTGCTAGATCACGAGCCATTTCTGCTGAACAAATATTTCCCAAAGCACAAAGAGCAAGTCCCACAATATACTGGTTTGTGTGGTTGAGATCTCTGTGAATTAGTTAAGGTCATTGCAAGAGAATTTTATTTCTTGGTTCTATTCAAAATACAACGTTAATGACGATAACTTCTTCTTTGACGTAGAACATAAAAAGGAAAAAGAAAAATCATGTGACTTAGTTAAGCTATCTAAAAATAAAAACAACTATTGAAAGGATACTGTTTTAATGAGTTTGTGACCAACATTAGCACTTCTTGTCTTTCATCAAGAAGCAACATGAGGCCAAGATAACCAATCCTCTTCTCAGGAAACCCAGCAGATGCAATTGACTTTAGGCACTCCATTTGACCAAAATGTGTGGGGTAACCAAGCATGTGGATGAACATGAGTTTTGCTAGGTTCCGGTGCCTGTAATCTTGATCATTCTCATTAATTGCAGCACGAATAGCAGCACACTCCTTTCTTACAACGGCACGCTCTTCCGCTGCAGTTTTACAAGCACGTATAGACCTAATCATGTCCCTGCAATAAACAGAAAGTTCATAGCATTCAGCTAAAAATGAAATGCTAAAGTTGATGGTGCATGTCTACCTGTCATTACCTAGCAAATAAAAGCAACTATAACATATCAATTTCTAAACAAACAAACCAACTGTAAAACCACTTTGTTTAGCAATGCCTTCAAAATCACACACTCATGGCCCTACAAGAGAGGAGATGATTCATTCCATCCCCAGTGTTCCTTTACAAAACTATTAAATGACATTATTTAAAGTTATTGTATTTGATCCAAAGGACTATCAAACTATTACAAATCAGAAGATCTAGATCTTCAGTGTTGAAAAAGGTCAAACACCATTAAGCAATTGTCAACCCCAAAATCCATCCACAATTCAAATTAGAATTGTACTCCAACCTCACCAGCCACATTGATCCTTTCACTAATAAATCATTTTAATGTCGATCAATGTACATGTATATAAGCAAATACATGCCCATTTAACTAGCACCGCCCACCATGGAAAATTAACTTAAAAGACAAAAACGATTGGCTTTAATGTGCTTCACCGAGTGAAACAGAGCATGACGCAAAGAATGGACTCCACCATCTTCCCATGTTAGAACTAGAAATTTTCAGATTTCAAAATAAATGGTGAGATGATCTGACAAAATTGTAACAGTTGAGGCATAAAAGAAGCATTTCTAATTTTTCTTTTTTTTTCTTTTTTAATTCTCTCTTATTCCAGTAGTTGAAATGTTTACATCTTAGTCTTTAACTTCGAACGGAAATAAGTGAAATGACAACGTAAAGTATAAAAGTTGATTTTATTGGACAGAGGAATAAAGCACTTATGAATGCAGTCAAATTTCCTCAAATAACATTGCCACAACAATCCTGTCTTCAGTAAGAAACATCTATCAACAATCCTGTCTTCAGTAAGATACAGCCACCAAGCACCCAACTACACCATCAATTTAATATCATTTTACATCTGTGTATCTAATTTAAATCACAAACATGTTTCATTTTCCTGACAGCACCTACTCTAACATTTTTATTCTCCGGACAGCACCTACTCTAACCGAACTGCTTACAACAGCCTTGCAATAGCATTGGGTTTGATATTCCAAATCATCCTATGATCCCTAAATATCAGGCAATTTTCATCACGCTGTGCCACATATGTTCATCTTGATTAGGATATAACTTCTTTCTTGCATCATAAGTCTATCACTGAAAAGAAATCAACTATAACAGCTTCAACCCAAAGTATGGAAGTAAACACGTCGAGCAAAATTCAGCACTTTTCAGCCTTGTCTACTAATATAACCTATTTAAACCAAAGATCAAAGAAGCAATTTCTTTTCACAATCGGATTTGTTGTAGAAGAATGCCAGAATATGAGTAGAACCACCTTCTTCCACAAGAATGACTGCATTTGGAGAAGAGCATTGAAGTAAAAAGTGGCGTAAACACATGATTTCTCCTCTGATCCATTTCAAATAATAGATATTATTTTCAGCCATGCTGTCAAAAGTTACACAAGTTGCCAGATATGAAAGTTTAACAAGGACTCATATCAAGTTTCTATCTCCAATAAACTTATCCTGCATCCTACACCAAGCATTGCACTAACGAACCCCACACCTCACTTCAGTTCAAGTCAAATCCCAAAACAGTAGTTATGTCCTACAACTCAGTAAATTATGCAACCAAAATACAAAAATGGAGGAAGTACAGCTAAAACAACGAAATTTGAAAAGATTTTAACAGCTAAACACCAACTCAAATTGCAATTTATGCAAAGGAATAAAATGCGACATTAAGAAATGCAACCTTGATCTCAGACAATATGGTAACAGTAGGGTTCAGAGCTCACCTTAGGCGTGTACCGGAAGAGAAGGGATTCATGATTGGATCCGTGGTGAAGCTTTAGGGTTAGCTCAAATCAGATCCAATTTCACACCGAATCAGAAGTGCGCGCGCACGAGATCAATCTAATCAATCACGATTTTCTTCTCCTAGTTTAGTGAGACGAAATTGGATAGTCCGAATTCGGAAAATCGAGATCCGAATTTGTTAAATGACGAGATCTGCGAACGGAGATCTGATGATGATTGCTGATGAGGGTGCAAAGTGTTTTCTTTCTTTTCTTATATTATATTTATAATTTATTCTTATTCTTATTGTTACTATTCGCGACGAATGGCCCGTCCCTGTGTAAAATAGGCTGTGTTTTTGTCAGCAAATAGAATGGAAATGAAAAGCCTTACCAATTAGGAAAAACATTTGTGTTTCTGCAAGTGGTGATTGGGTTACCTGCCGGTGATGTACGTGGCTCGCTTCTGAGTTCTGATTGGGTCATAAACTGTGAAGCTTGCGAATTGTAGTCTACATCTGGTACCTCGTGTTGATGCGTGATTTTATTGGTCTGTTGTAACGAGTATGCCACCAACCAACCTGCGAGCTATTTCTCACGTGTAATATTTGTAGCTCATTACGGTCATTTCTCAGGATTTGGGTTTTTTTTTTTTTTTTTTAATCTTTTTCCTCGTCTAATAATCTAATTGTGCGTTTTATATATTCACAAGAAAAAAATAAATAGAATGGTGAATTGGGAATTGGTTTGGGCCTGGCCTTCGGGGCCAGCCCATATTTAGTTTGTGAAAGTGACTCGACGTCCTTTAACTTCTTATCGGTGTGGTATCTCCACTTCGATGCGAGTCGGACGAGTGAGATTGCTCGTTAAGTCTTTTCAAAGTCTTCGTTAGTCAATAAAATAAAGCAGAGAGAGGGCTTTATATATATATATATATATATATATATATATTTTTTTTTTTTTTCTTTTGTTTTGAGAGAGAGGGCTTTATATTTTTATTTGATTCGTTTGCAGTTGCTTGCTTACAGTCGAAGCATTGAACTGATCAACTATGGCTTCACATTTCGTCTATTCTTCCCTAGCTCTCACTTTCCTCTCCCTACTCTTCAGTCTGGGTAGGTATACGACGAGTACTTCATTTCCCTTTTTAATTTAATTCGATTCACAGTCTTTACAAAATTTTAACCTTGCATTGCGATTGCGTACTTCTTTTTCTTTTCTTTTTTCTTTTTTAATGTAAATTCAGCCTCATCGGGGCTCCTTCTGGAAGACGGTTACACAGTGACGACCGTGATCGACGGCCACCAGCTCGAAATTAATCCCCACTCAGTCATCGATCGACCTGGATCGTCCGATCTTATAGTCCTTGATTCTTCTCGTAGTGCCTTCTACACTCTATCATTTCCCTTATCTGAAGGTTATTATTTATGATTATTATTATTTTTGTTGTAAGTTTTAAGTCTTTCATACTAGAAAGAAATTATACTAATTGTTGTGTTACTTATTATTGTAGAGAGTGTGGTCAAGCGATTAGCAGGAGACGGGGTTCAAGGTTACTCTGACGGAGAACCGGGTTCGGCCCGGTTTGACAAACCAAAGAGCTTTGCGGTTGATATGAAAGGGAATATTTATGTTGCTGATAAGAGCAACCACGTTATACGAAAAATCACCAACTTAGGTCTCACCTTTCTCTTGCTATATCAAATAGCTGCTCTTAGTTGCTTATAATAGTTGGATTTCCTTTACGCATTTTTATTAAAACATTAAGCTTAACGCACTGCCTCACTCGTCGCATTGTGAGCGAGCTTGTCGCAAAATTCAAAGATGGGTCATTTGTAGCTCCCTGTTTTAAATTTAATTACATAGTGCAGGGTATTTTCCTTAGGGGCCTCGAAAAATTTGCTGGTTTTGTTGATGGGCATGATTTAGTTTCTGTGCTGTAGTGTTTATGTTGTTTGGCTGCTGACGTGTCCTTAGGTGTGACAACAATTGCTGGAGGTGGCTCGAAGAAAGAGGGCCGTGCAGATGGACCTGCACAGAATGCGTCCTTTTCAAATGATTTTGAGTTAACTTTTGTTCCCCATATTTGTGCTTTACTGATTTCAGATCGTGGTAGCCAATTGATTCGGCAGATTAATCTTAAGCCAGAGGACTGTTCAAAAAGTTCTCAATCTGGTTCTGGTATGTTTTGGGTGACTGTTTTTAGTCCGTATTTAATCTCATGCAAGTCCTTCTGGGTGCATTTATATTTATACTTGTGTTCATTTAAAGGAAGTATCTGAAGTTAATGTTTGAAAGAACTGAAGTCAAAAGCAGATGTCTTCTTTGGAATGCACTCTTGAGCATGATGACTAAATCTCCAAGATCTTATTAACTCTTAGTTTCTGTCTTAATATTTTCTTTTATTCATTTTAATTTTTTTTCCTTTTAAGTTTTGGGCTAGTATTATTCATGCCGCAATGGTTTGATACTTTGCTTTTTTGTTGAAATTATTTTTCATCTACAATAAAGAGATACCTATGTAAATCTCCTGACTTGGTCTTGATTCTTTCAGCTCTTGGAGCTGTCTCAGTTTGGGTTTTAGTTTCGGTACTTTCATGTTTAGTTAGCTTGGTCATTGGATTTGTTGCTCGCCCTTACATCATCCGGCATGTAAGTCTCTTGCACTTATTTGAAGTACTTTTGAAATTAATGGATTACTTTTACCTTTTCTAACCCAACTCTGTAGACAGGAAGGCTGGATCCTCCACTTCAGCATGACATGGAGGCACTACCTAATCAATCTGGTGAGACTAGTACGGACTTGTTGCTACGACATCAGAAGCGTAACTGCTAGCCCCATGCTTTATGCACTCTTTAAGAGGGTCTTTTGGTTGAGCCTGTCCCATCTTTCCCTTATGTTTAGAATCAACAACTTAAAATCTAGAACTCCAAAAAAGGATGTTGTATCTTTGCTGGACTCCAGTGACTTGCATGGTTGTGAGATAAAGAAGTCACATCAGTATGCCGATCAGCTGAAAGATTTGTTAAGTTTTGATGGAAACCAAGACCTAATTACTGAAGATATCTTCAGGCAAGAACTAGAGAATCAAAAGAGTAGTGACGTTTTATGTTTACCTAATTCCCATGGAATGTTAGATGACATGATACGAGCTAGCATCATGGGTTTTGATGGGGAAGCTAAAGAAACAACTACAGAAGTTGGTTCTTTAGTAGGCAATTCAGGTTTAGTTAAGAGACGTAAGTAGTTTAAAGGCACATTCTGCATGACTTTTAAGGCTTGAGGCTTGTAAAACCCTAAACATGTTTATTTCCTCCATCGAATGCCATTTGGACTATGAGGCGATTACTTTAAAAATACTCTCTTGATTTCATTTTGTTCCCTTTTCTGGTTCCCTATCTCAGCTAGCAGTAAACTAGTTAAAAATTTAGTGATTCAGTCTAATTCAAACTAACCTGTGGATTGCAGAACTGGGTTTGCTTATTGGCTTTTGTGGCTGGATATTTGAGAAACTTAAAAATAAAATTAAAAAAATAAAAAGGAAAAATTGAAGATCCAGAAAAAAGAGCATTTTGTCATTCTTAATTCCAACAGTCCAGCATTACATATAGGCCTTTCATATTTTGGCCATCTCAATAAAACCTTATGTTGCATTCTCTCAAGTGAAATATTGAACAAACTATATCCTAACTTATTCAGGGCTAATATCGACATCAAAGAAGGTGCCTAAATCTTGAAATACTAATAACAAGATAAAAAAGGAACATAACTTCAAAATCTTGCTCCTGTATATGATTAATAGCCATGGGAATAACCTGTAAAATTGGCCCGAGGGCGAATATTCTGATGATCATAAATGGGATCTCCATAATTGACTGGCTTTATAACCACAGCCTCCCGCTTTGCACCCTGCTCCTGAATGGCTCCAAAAACAATCTCATTGGTCTTCTCAGCGCTCTGCTCATAGTAAGTATTAGGAGTGGAAGATTGATACCGATGGTGATGCTGCTGTTTCTGCTGCTGAAAATCACCATCCCACCCACTATAGAACGCTCGACTTTGCCGCAATTGATGGATCTTTTCTGCATCCTTGGACATGAAAGCATAGGTTTTCCTTGGGGTGGGAGTTCTTGTGTCAATTGAAGGGGGCTCATCTTCATGTGGGATCACAAAGCTCTCTTGTGCTGGCCAAGAAGTTGAGTGCTTCTGTAGACTCGGGTATTGATTGCTCAGTGTCTTCTTCCTCAAATGAGGAAATATTCCTCTCAAAATTTCCAAAACAGATGACTCAGTGTTGGCAAAAAGCTTTGCCAGGGATCCAAAAAAGCCTTCTTCTTCTTGCTTCCCCTCGTCCTCCTCGGTCGGAATTAAAGGAGGCCTGACTGATTTCAGAGGTTTCTGATATGGACTTGCTGAGTTACTTGTGTTTACTGTACCGTGATCCTTCATGGGCACAAAGAAATAGATTGCAAAAGAATGTTCATTAAATTAGAAGAAACTAACAAATTGATCTATGCTTCACAGAGCCACTAGGTCATGTTTGGCACTTGAGAAAAGTATTTCTGCAATAGCATCACATTAATGCTGCCATTGCCATTTCTATAAGGCATATTTTCAGAAAAGAAAAAGCAGATAAATGACTAGAAGACGACATTCTCTTTTTGAAGCAAACCCCTGGAGTAGAAACAGGGTTTCAGCTGTCCCTCGTCAAAAAAAAAAAAAGGAACAAATAGCAGTTCCAAAAAAAAAAAAAAAAAGATCCATCGATAAGCATAAGTTTGAGTGCAGCACTCAGTGAATATATAGATAATCATGCTATGAAGTATCAAGTAAAGATGCCAAGGAATCTCTTGTAAACTTAAAGAAAGGACAGAATACTTACATTCTGGGAAGACACGATTGTGCCCACTCTACGTTGCAACAATGCCAGCATGTAACCAAAGAAGCCAGCTGCGAGAAGTACTGCAATCCCTGCAAATAATGGAAAGCATTACCTAAATTTGCCAAATTGATAAACAATGAAGGATATTCTTTGGATGGACTAGTTTACCAAGAGGAAAACTACTCCCATACTGATAGGCACAGTCATCAAAATGAAGTTGGATTTCTCTAATAGCTCGGTTCCCTCTGTCTATGACAAGTAGGGAGCAACTGCTTCCGATGTAAACCACATCAAAAT
>NW_006262274.1:22860710-22863803 GCF_000493195.1 Citrus x clementina | reverse complement strand
GTAACCCCTGCAGTAATTCAACTGTATCAGAGACAGACTTACAATCCCAATTGCAGCTTTGTTCACTGCAAACAACTTTACATTCTATATTGCCTTAAAAAAATCCTTAACTGTCACTTACTAAGATAATTATCAAATTTGAGTTGAAAAGCTAAATGTAGATAACAAATCTCTCTTTTGGCTACGGGATATAGCTCAAATGGATTGCATATGTAGTATTTGATTTACCTGAATCACTTATTTTCCTGATTGCCATATTGATAGTATCTGCAATGTAGATGTTTCCTCTGTCATCTACGGTAAGACCCTTAGGGTGGTTCATTCTTGCCTCTCTTGGTTTCCCATCCACATGCCCAGAGTATCCTTCCGCAGATCCAGCAACAAGCTTTGGTCTGCTGTCTGCAGTTTTTGCATAAATTAAATCAATATCAATACCAGGAGAAGAACATGTGCAGGTTGTAAGACTTCAGATTATATCAGAACAATCATCATACTCAGAAGCTGAACTTGTGTTTTTGTACAAACAAATTTAGCTGTCCATAAAAAGGCTCATGGATCCGGTAAATGTTACTAAACCCACTTACATAGAGACAAAGAGGAAGAGATCCTGTAAAGGTTACTATTAGCAGAGTCCAAAATGAGAAGCTCCCCACCAGGCAACACCTCAACTGAGTAAGGCTCGATCCCAAGCTTGCTTCCATCAAACACAGTCTCCACAGTGTAACCACTCTCAAACTTCATCATCGGACGGCCAGTAATAGCTGCACACACAAATCCCACAAACACCACCAAAAATCACGCACCAATCTTTACTCTTCACAGGAACCAAAAACAAATGTGAGTGGTTTAACCAAGGATCTAACCTGTTTTTGTGGTGGTTTTGAGTGACCACAGCCATTTCATGAGGACAGACACACCATTTGAGACAAACCCACTAACAATCTCTGCGAAGTAACCATGAAAGTAGTTCATTTAAGTCCAAAAGCAAAAGCAGATCATTAAAAAGCAGTTTCAAAACTTGGAATAAAACACATATAAGCATACAAGCCGATTCACTTACTTGCAGGTGAAGCACTAGAGGGAGCTGCAGTGATACCACTACAGAGAAGCAAAAGAGCAAGAACCATAACCGACACATTGTTACCCATTACTCAGATTCCGAAAAGAAACCCAAACAAAAGCTTTGGATATAAAAGAATCAAGCTTTAAATTTTAACGCATTACATTAAATTAAAAAAAAAAAAAAAACACACCCTAGTTCATATCTGGGTTTTGAGCAAAACGGTGAGAATATATATATATATATATATATATATATATATATATATTTTAAAGTATCAAAACGAGACTGGTCTAGTATTACACTCACTAGCTAATAGACTCACTACTGAGCAAGTGTGAGTGAATATGGGTTTTTTGGTCCTCAAAGAAAGTGAAAAGGAGGTTTTTTCTCTTTTCTTTTTTCTTTTTTTAAGGAAAAAAGTTGATGCACAGGAGACAATGAAAGTAGAGAAAAAAATAAAAAATGAAAAGCAAAGACGACCAGAGGAGCCAGTGGAGCCGAGAGAGAGGGAGGAAATGAAGACATACGCTTCGATTATGTTTTAGATCTACTAATTAATTTTTAGCAATAAATACTATTAACAATCAACATTACTACATTCTTTACCTAAATTCTCTCAATGTTGTTTGTTACAAGCCAGGAGTATTAAATAAAAGCTATTGTTTAAATTTAATAAGTCCTGTGCTCCAATGGTTATTTCTCTGCTAGGTGGCACTTTGCGCATGTGCGAAGTGACATGGCCTAGTGCTAATTAATTTTGCTAATAAAGTAATCAGGTGGCCGTTGTTTTGTAATTGTCGCCTGGTAAATATTTGAAGGCTAATGCTAAGTTACATGCATGTACCTTACACCCCTCTCACATGAATAGTGAATGATGTGGGTCCACTCACTATTCATGTGAGAGGGTTGTAAGGTACATGCATGTAACTCATAGGGATCCATATTTGAAACCATTACTGAAAATTTAAGAGGCACGTGTCAAACGAGTCGGCCTAAGATTTGACTGAAGTAATTTCAAGGCCTCGTTAGTGTCCAACAAGAAACAAGCTAATGGCTAATGGTATCGCGGTCCCCAACATAATAAAATTTAGTCCAATAAAACCTTGTCTAAATTTTTACCCAGGATTACAGGAGAAAAGATTTTGGCAAAATTTTGTTTTTAACCAGCTTACAAATAAATAGCTGACTGCGCAGGCCTATCCTTGGGCCGGCTAAAGCTACCGCCTACCAGGGGTAGGTGTCTTGAGTGTGAGTGTGAGTGTGAGGCCAGGCTGAAGCAAGTTGTCGCGTGAAATAATAGAGAGACCCCATACAGGAGCTTTTTGGTTATGCAGTGAAGGAGATAGCTTGAAGAACCATATCCATAATTCTCTGCCCTTTTATAAATAACAGTAAAGAAGCATATAATTTTGGACCATCCAATTATTCTGATGATCAAATTTGGTCTGAGCCAACATGTGATCCCACCACCAATGATGCTCAAAATTTAACGCTAATTGTAAAATTTTATACAGACCACATCCTTTGCGTAAATAAGACAATACACCATGCATGCGTAACTGGCATTGGCAGATAATTCTGCTTCGTATTCAATCATATTGGTGTCTAATTGTCTATACCTACCTAATACAGAAATTGTAAAAGGCTAAAAGATAGGTCTGAACAAATATCTGGATGATACTCGCAACCTCTTTGTTTCCCACCTTTTGTCTCGACATTGATTGAAAAAAGAACCTCTACCAGCAGTAAACATTTAAGTCTCCTTATTAATCTTTTGGGATTCTCTATGTAGCCCTTACAACCCCACTCGGCATCTCCCATTTAACTCGTGCCCAAGGTGGGTTCGAGTCCAGCTATTATTGGGTCTTGGCTTCCCTCTTATATAGGGATTGTAATATATCATAATATCAAAAAAAAAAAAAGCAAGAGAGCTCACGGTGAGATTTATGTATTGAGAATAAATGTTGTAACTATACAAGTTAAGGTGCCTTCTATCGGTTGGGGGGGGGGGGTGGGGGGGGGGGGGGGGG
>NW_006262274.1:22847533-22860610 GCF_000493195.1 Citrus x clementina | reverse complement strand
GTGGAGGAGAATTAAAAAGCCAGCCCTGTGGCCATCAGAAAATCTGAATCTGAACTCCGAAAGAGAGCCCCTAATGGCCCCAGTAAATGCAATATCAATGACGACAGTAACATGTTTGAGAGAATTTCCATGTCCACCTCAATCTTGTCAACATCACCCATGATGACACTTCAACTTCTGAGATATCTGAGTTGCATCTCCAAGGTCCAACCGCAGAATGTATAGAGTCAACTTGGTCAACAAAATTTCCAGTAATTCATGGGTCAGAATCCTTTTGAAAAGGGTTCAAATATACGGAACTGGTGAAAATATGTGTATTTGGTTTTTATTGGTTTTCATCTTAAGTACCACTCTCAAAAGAGACCTCAATATCTGCAAGATGCCTAGGCTTTGAACTAGAAGCAGTTGCAAGGCCTTGAAGCAACTTCAGAACATCAGTAGCATCATCAAGATAATACTTGGCCTTGCTTGGCTTTCGCCCAACTGTGCACGCAAAAATCTCTGGAGGTACTGGCAAAGATGGACCAGACACTGTACTTAAGATGCTCTCAAACATATCTTCATCCGACCTATCATCACCAACGCACATCACAAAGTCCGGTGGCCTCCCACCATTGAACATTCTCACAAGAACCTTTTCAGCTACCAACCCTTTGCTTACTCCCTGCATTTACAAACAATTAATCATCAAGTTTGCACGCGCGCGCTCGCACACAAACAGAGAGAGAGAGAGAGAGACTGAAATGGAAGAAGGCCTCAATACCTGTGGCTTAACTTCAACAATATGTTGACCCCTTTTAACAACTGCTGGTTCATTTGCAAGAACACTTTCCAGGTGATCCAGTAATTCCTTGGCCTGGCAAGACCCAAAGTCAGGATCCGCATCTTGATGGTGCCACACTAATGCACTCTCTTTAATCTCTATATTTGAGCCATCCGTCGCTTCTGTATATGATCTCATGACAGGTTCCACAATTTTTTTCCATTCCAGATCAGCACCCAAGTGATTGGTTTCCCATTCTGAAGTTTTATTCCACCTGCATCAAGAATAAAGAAATTTTCTGAGTTTATCCCCAAAAACAATCAAAATTACAGGCCATAGATTCTAAATATATTTTCAGAAGCATACCTTATGAAATATCCATGTTCAGCTGCTATTCCCAGCATTTCACATGGTGCAAGCCACTCACTCAGAGAACTTCTTCCCCTCCCACTAACAATAAATACAGTGTTATTGGGATCACTGCATAGAGTTTTTAAAACAGAGATAACTTCAGGGCCAGGCGATTTAATAATGGAGGTTTCCGGAACAACAGTACCGTCATAATCCAGAAATATTGCCCTTCTTTCAGTCTTTCTATACGCTGAAACAATGTGATCAATGGACAATCTCCTGAAACTTGGAGAAAGAGAGAGCACTCTGAACCCTAAACCCAATCCAATTCCCCAACAGCGCTTGCTATAATGATCTCTGCATGCTCTCTCCAAGTCCTGTGCAAAACTGCGTGCCCAATAAGCCACATCATGAGTACTGACATAGCGATAATGTTTTTCATGCCGCAATTGCTTCTCAGAATCACGCATGTTAATGGCCAAAGTCATGGCATCTGCTACAGCATCGATGTCCCATGGGTTGACCCTAATTGCCCCACTTAAAGAAGGTGAGCAACCAATGAACTCAGAAACAACAAGCATGCTTGTGTGAGGAGAATCTCTCTCTCTACCTAAAGCTTCATCCATAATTGGGGTTCCCTGCCTGCAGACAATGTATTTGTAAGGGACTAAGTTCATGCCATCCCTCACAGCATTCACAATGCAACATTCAGCGACAGCATAATAGGCTGACTTTTCAAAGCGAGGAACAGGACGATCAATTAGAACCACTGGTTCATAATTAGGCGAACCATAAACTTCATTGATCCTTTTGGCAGTTAAATAGGTCTCTTTCTTTGCTTCCTGGACATCTTTCCCAGAGCCCCTTGCAGGATTGACAATTTGAACCAGGACTACTTTGCCCCGCATTCCGGGATGCTGCTGTAAGAGCTGTTCCATAGCCAGTAACTTCAAACTGATGCCTTTAAATATGTCCATATCATCAATACCCAGAATCAATTTTTTTCCATCAAACTGTTTCTCAATCTCTTTGATCTTGGTAGCAGTAGCAGGAAGATTTAAAACAGATTCTAGCCGACCCATGTGAACACCTACGGGCAAAATTTTAATATACACTGTGCGGCCAAAGTAATCAAGCCCTATATGTCCACGCTTAGATTCGTAGTCCAGGCCCAGCATCCTACTGCAGCATGACAAGAAGTGACGCGCATAATCAAATGTATGAAAACCAATAAGATCACAATTCAACAGGCCCCTCAGAATTTCATCTCGCACAGGTAAGGTTCTGTATATTTCTGAGGAAGGAAATGGGCTATGGAGGAAGAATCCAAGTTTGATTCGATTGAATCGTTTCCTCAAAAATGTGGGGAGAACCATTAAGTGGTAATCATGAACCCAAACACAATCGTCATCAGGATTGATTACTTCCATCACCTTGTCTGCAAATATCTTGTTAGCAGAAACATAAGCTTGCCAAAGAACGCGGTCAAAGCGATCACCATGGTCCGGACACATGGGTAGCATATAGTGAAAAAGTGGCCACAAGTGCTGTTTACAGAACCCGAGGTAGAACTTCTTCTGCAGGTCATGGGGTAGAAAGGTCGGCACACAATTAAAATCATCAAGCAATTTTTGGGCAACTTCCTCCTGTTCACCGGCATCTATATCAGCTTTGAGAGATCCCACATAGATAACCTCAGTGTCCGAGGAGAAACCATCCTTCAGGTGTAACAAAAGTAAATCCTCATCTAAGCTGAAGCACCATTTACCAGTTTCAGTATCCCTTTTAGCATGCAAAGGTAACATATTTGCCACAATAATTTTCCGCTCCCGACTACCCGATGAGGTAGCATCTGAATCCCCATCATTACTGTCATAACCATCTGCATCAGAGATAATTCCAGGAACAGTCATCACCCGGGGAAGAGTCCTTGGAGTTTGAGGAATATCTAACAGGCCTCCAGAAGCCAAATCCAGGAAATTTGCACACGATCTTGATGCCATTACTGGTCGAGACCCGAGAGAAACTTTCTACAGCACAATGCAAAGAAACACACTTCCTAGCAGAGAAATCTTTTGAATAGATGAGTCCACAAACCTAAAGGAAAATAATAGTGCATTAATAACAATTCATTGCTGCCAGTGCACTGTGGTCCATATTTTACACAAATACAAGGGAGCTCATCCAAACAAACCAGAGATCATCAAGCACAAAATGCCGTGTTCATATCATTATAAAATCAACATAATATTGAGTAGTCATCCCTCCAATCAACATAACATTGAGTAGCCATCCCTCCCATCCGACATCTAAAGGTAGTCACAAAGTATGTGCAAGACACAAGTAACGTGGTTAAGAGCAGGTTTTTCAATAAAATCTACAAGGTTCCACCTAGTACAGTTTAAAAGAGATAGGGACGCAAAGCAACCTGTTCCACCTAGTACAGTTTAAAAGAGATAGGGACGCAAAGCAACCTGCACTTTCGAGAGCCCAAGATTGACAGCAGACTAATTACCAACAAGTAAAACCAGCAGATTCATATTGAACGGGTTTTCTTTTTTAACAAAGCTAATATGAGAAAACTAAATAACCAGCCAACTGTGTGTCCTTTCAGCCAAAAAAGTAATTCATAACTAATGCAATAACCTCCAATGGAGGAAAGCATCAAAAATAAACTCAGTTACAGTATCACACAACAAAAAATACTTCCATTTCATAGACAATTGGATGAAAAAAGTAGCGATAACAAAAAAAGACAATAATATAATGACAATCATGACGAGGAGCTAAAAGAGGAAAGAGCTACGTGTCCATACGAAAAAAGCATCATTAAATTCAGATAAATCATTCACAATACAAAAAAAATCCCATTGAATAAACAGGTGGATGAAAGCAATAGTGACATCGAATGACGATAATAATATAATGAGAATCATGAAGAGGCGAAAAAAGCAAAGACCTACAAGTCCTACGAAAGTATCAATCATGGCTTTGTTTACAATGCAGCTAAACTATAACTGAGAGCTGTAAAATCTTTAACCCTAAACAAAAATTCATTTTCCATTTCCTCAATTCTATAGCAAAATAATTTGTCCATAATTACATGAATGTTATTTTATCCCTACAAAAATATACACATCCAATGCGCTTTATAAAAACAGTCAAACTAACAAATAATGGAAAGAGGAAGATTATGAAGAAAGCCGTAAAAAGCTGTAAACAACAATCCATAGTTTATCAGATCTACAGAAACCAAAAAAAAATACATTAACATTGAAAAAAAAATACACTTCTAAAGAAACAAGATCCCACCTGAAAAACTAAAACCGAAAAGAATTTAACGATCAGATCACGAAACTTCCATGAAACCACTAGAATCACATATTTCCTGCACTTGGGAGTCAAAATCACACACTTAACAATTAAAACATCACTAGAAATCAAAGATATAAACAAATAAACTCAACCAAAACGCTAAATCTTCTGTTTGGTTGCCGAGAAAAACCCGGAACTAACGACTCCTATATCTTAAACTCACGTTCTTTTTTTGTTTCGGGAAAACAATGAAGAAATTATAATCTAAAAGACGAGATCAGAACTTTACTTTCTCATTCTTTTTGTCATCATTTCTTGGCAACCAAACAGAGAACAGCAAAACAGAGACAAATTAAACAGTAAGTTTATTAAAGATCCCAAGACAAGACACAAGCTTCAACGGTCAAAAAAAAATCAGCCGGCAGTAACCTTACGATTAACACTGCAGTGATCGATCGGAGACGGCAGCTACGACGCGGCAGAGCGAGAGTTCCGTAAACGCTTTTAAAAAAAATGCCGTTAGCTCGTGATGAATCGTCAAAGAGAGAAACGAGTTAGTGAATGAGAGAAAATGAACGAAAGACGCGAACGTGAAAAATGAAATTTATATTGGAAGATAATATAATTCTCTCTAATGGATAGACTTCCATAAAGCTAACCACAGTTAAAGTTTAACTCTAGTATTTGGTAGTTTTCACGTTCGTGATTGAAAATACGAGAATGTCCTCGTGTTTTGGGTTTATTTTCTTGTTTTTTACTCTGCCAAGCCAAATCTCGGTCTCTTGATTGTTGCGACCGATTGACCGCTCTCTTGGCACTTAATTTTGGTGTATATAATAAACCAATGCAGTGGTGTAAAACACTAAAAATTAAATTTTAATTTTCAAAACAACCGATGTGTTTCGTGATTTAATCAATAATCAGCTAATGTGTTTTACGATTTATATGAATTTAAATTTAATGTACATAAGAAAGGCAATTGTAATTAAAAATCAATTTAAAAAAACGCTTAGATAACTATGTGCATGGTACAATTATTCAAATATGATCGATCATCCCAAGATATAGTAAGAGAATTTATCATTTAGTTATTAGATGGTATGTAACAAAATTTAGGATGATTTTTGTGATAATAATAGGTTTGTTTGGTAAACCATTTGTAGGTGAAATGGGGTTTCTTGAGTTTTAATAAAGAACATTATCCTCCAATAGTGAGCGCTTTCTCTATTAAATAATCTAACATTTATCTAATTACATAATTTAAGGATTAAGATTAGGTCAAATACAGATAAGTAGAGGATTAGGCTTTACAAATTATATTTTAATAAGATTACAACCTAGCCCTAGTACGACCACTACGTGCAATATGTGTAATAGGTAGGAAAAAAGAAGATTATCCTATGGTATTATAAAATTATTAGCCACAGCGAGACACAACTTTAGACTAATAGCACACCTTTTGTGACTATTTTTTTAGTGCGCCCCCCAAAATCGCAAGTTCTCGGCACTTTTAAAATCAACAAATCACATCTACCAAATGAGAGGACAAAATGCATTCGGATTGCAATACGCCAATGATCCTACTCGTAAGTTCGAAAATTATTTTAATATATTTTATTGAATTGTCAAAATATCCAACCATTCACGTCCAAGATTCATTTGCGAATGCGCATAAATTCATGCAATGGGCTATGGGACCCCAAGCTAATAATTGCTCGTAATGGATATCTTAATTTAATCACATTCATTTTTTAATACGAATGCGTGACATATAAATATGTTTCATAGATTTTTTCGGAAAATTAAAAGTACCGAGTATCAATTAAAGGGGTTAGACCATGTAATATGTCATTCATGGTAATCCAATTGTTTCGCGTACTATAATATTTTAATTTTAAGAGACAATTCAACAGTTTCTGTACATTACATATGATGTAGCATAGCACAACCCAATTAAAGGGATAAATCTGTAAATTCATTAATTTTAGGGGTTTAAAGGTTAGATAGAACTTTTGAAGTGGATGAGGTGAGCTGTCTGCTCGTAATTGACAGCTGGGTAAGGCTAAAGGCAAGGCTCGCTTTCGGTTCCCAACGAAGAGTGAAATATCATAGGTCAAAGAATATAAATAAATATCGTGATAATATTAATAAACAATCAATATTTTGCATTTTTGCTTGATCAAAAGCCAAGGGAGAGGTTTTGACTCGACTGACGGCATGGCGCTGCCAAGGACGCCAAGCCGGCGAGCGGATAAGCCGGAGAATGAGTGCTGCTATTTACCCCAAATTTTGGCTTGAATTTGTGTCTCGAAAGTCAAAACACACCGTTTAATTTAATAAAAGAAAATAAAAAGCCAATGAAACTAAATTAAACGGTACGTTTTGATTTTTAAAGCGTAAATTCAAGGCTAAAATTCAGTATAAATAATTTTTTCCCTCTAGAAGATTCGAGAATTGTAAAATCAATCACATGTTTGACACATATTTACATATCTACGATTAAGGAGGTGTTTGGCTTTAATTGAATTACGCACGGATAGGCTTGATTTCATGTGTTACACGTGGCCGGTTATGACAATGACAGCACATAGAGATATATTTATAATTTACCCATCGCAACAATTTGGCAGCCCAAGTCATTGACATTTCTAGGATTTTTGGTGAGGCTTAAGTGGTACCAATAACTTCTTATTGTAGAGAGATTGTTTCTTGCCTGAAATAAAAATTAGACGAGTCTTTAACTAACAATATGTTTCCCCATTGGGGAAAAGAGAGTGCACATAATAACTGTAAAATTTTATTTGTGCTGAAGAAAATTGATTTTTATTGGCAGACCCAATAATTGGTTTATATTTCTTTAAATTTATGCCGTATTACAAAAATGCATCTAATTTTTTATGTAATTTAAATAGAAAATTACAAGACAATCTTTTTTCCCCCAAATATTACATTATCAAGCTAATGATTTACATTCAAAATTTTATGTTGAAGAAATTGATTCTAATTGGTTGACTGATTTTTAAATAAGTTTATTTAACCGGCCCTCAAATTTAATTCATGGAGGAGATAGAGATTAAAATTTTGATTTGAATTTCATCCGCTGTCTATCTTAAAAAAAAATACAACAAAATTATAAGTCATGATGTAAAATATATTTTCTAATTATCTAGAAGAAAAAATTAACATCAAGTTCACTGTTTTACTTACTGGATAATTTCCCAACAATTCAACCAATTTTCACGTGAATTATTTATTATTTATTTATGATTTAAGTCCAGTTATCCAATAGACAATTCTTTTGCCTTTCACAACTAAGAAAGCATCTAATATGTTCATGTTTTCCACGAGCAAAGCTCACATCTCCTTAGTTGCATACAGAAAGCAAGTGAAAGGTTCAAAAATGTGCAAAATGAAATTTATCACGTTGAATTATATGGCTACATTAAAAAAGGATATTCTTTTGGTTGGTCACGAGGAGACAAAGTAAGGCCCGCGGCGGCGTATTTCGCTTATGATCCCGCAACAAAAGTGGCATGCTCGTAATTTCAATCAAATTCAAGGCCCAGTTTCTTCTGCCGACGTTTATTGGAAGCGGATTAGATAAGTCGCGCAGACAAGTATTCGGGGGACCTTTTTCATTTCATCTCTCTATCATTCTCATCTTCAATTTTCCTCGTCCCGCTCCCCCGCGCATCGACAAGCTAAAACGTGTAACAACGCCACTGCAACATACCCACCTATCACAGTGCCCCCCACAGCTAAACCACGCTCCGTGGGACCTACAAAAGCAGCAACGTGGATATCATCACCATCAACTACGTCCGCGTCAACAAACCTCGATAAATCAATGGTTACAGGTGACCTTTACCGACCTAAAACGTGGCCACCACGTGACTGCCAAGGAAAGAAAATAAAGTTTTCAACGATATAGCGTGCTGCGTGGGCCCAAGTTTATCCATTAGCCGCTTTTCGCGATGGCGTATGTTGGTGTTGGTGTGTGTGTGTGTGTCTTGGCCCTCGGGGCTTCGTCCCTATCCAAAACTCTTACTATGGGACCTACCTCCCTAATGGAATGTTCCAGACGTATCTTTCACGCACTGGCTTTCTCCTTTTCTCTCATTTTTCCTTTTTTTTCCCCCAACTTGTAATATGTTTTTTCCGTCTTCACAGCGTCTCAGGCTTTGAAATTTTTAATCTAGACCCCTATTTTCATTTTTTTTTAGTTTTGAACTATATTTTAATAAGTTTTATCAAATAAGTCTCTCTTTTAATTTTTTTCCCCAACTTGTAATATGTTGTAATATTTATTTTAGGGATAACAGAATGAGTAATAAATAATTTCACAAGTAATAAAATTTAATATCCAAAAATTGAGTCATGAGTAAGGGCATATTTAAAAGGCTCAAAAGTGATAAAAAGGATTAAAAGTTAGTTTTAGCACTTAATAAATTTTTTTAAAAGTTACTTTTGATAAAATCACCCTATCCTTGAGCAAAATTTGAAAAGTAGAAAAGAAATAGCATTTTAAAATATGATTTTGAGAATCACTTTTATATTTAATACAATTTCTTATATCCTCATGTAGATTATAAAAATCTAAAATTATTTATATTCAATTAGTAATTAAAATTATTAACTTTAAAGAGAACATTATAGTTACCAATTATATTAACATGGCAAATGAAAAATAACATTAATAGAGATAGAAAAAATTATTTTAGCTATAAAGTAATATATACACAATAAAAAAATTATATACATGTTTATAAATATGTAATTAAATTTTATTCAATATTATATTTATTTTAGTTATTTACTTTATTACAACAGCTCAGCAGTAAGCCTTACTAAATATATACATGCTTCTAAAACTCACAATATGTTTAATAATAAGTTTTAAATAAATTTTACTAAATATTTAATTTTTTTTTACAATTGATTATTTTATAACGATTATTTTAAAAGATACAACATTACTAAACATGTCCTAAATATATAATCAAATGTTAGGATCTTTTGTAAGAAATATCGTTTGTTATATATATACAATTGAGTGAGTGATAACTTATTTTTTTCGTTACAAAACTTATAGTTATTTGATAGATATCATGTTTATTAAGTATAAAAATTTGAGTTATACTATATTACTATTTTTCAAACCTTTAAAGTCATATTTAACAAAAATTGTCAACTTTTGTTTCACAAACAAAATTTATATTTCAAGCAATTATAGCTTTTAAATCATTGGACTTCAGTAACAAACGGATGAGACCTTCGATAAACCCGTGGTTATAATATTAGTAGATTGTAAGTTACCTCTGAAAAAGAAAAAAAAAAAACTACCCTTAATAAGTAATAGAGAAAATTAGTTGTGTGGATCTACTTAATATGATTTGATATGTTTGCCTTAAATAAGAATTGTGAGGAAATCAGGGGCTTATAGGATATAAAGTGGAAGTTAAAACTTTAGGTGATAAAATCACGGACAAGGACTTGGGGTACTGTGAAATTGCAACTGTGTGAAAAATTTGGAGTTCCTGGCCAATCAGGTAGAGTCGCATAGATTTGTCGGCATTGGTTGTAATTATGTAAGAATTAAGGGCCTGACTGCTACAGCTTTTCTAGTATGAAAAGAAAATTTTGTTTTTGCGTCACTTGGTAAGCACCTGCACGCTTGTATAATTAGCTGGCTGTTGAATGGTTTGTCTAATCTAAATTTATGCTTTAGTTGTACTTGTTCACCTATCCACAACAACCCCAAAATTGGCTTCATCTTATCCACTCATAAAAACATACTACAATAAATTCAAATGGGGTTATGAGCCTAATTTATTTCATAGTTCTTTTGTATCTTAAGGTGAAAAAATTAATTAGTTATTATTTAATTAATCGTTCGTCTCACTACTAAATATAATTGTCTTATATTTTTAAACAAATGAAGAAGAAAAAGGGTCGCGGACGATTGCAACAATAGAAGAAGTTTGGCAAGTTAATGTTACAGTTATATTATTACAATGTTTATACAGTTTATTTAGAATATTTATTAAAAACTCTAGTTGTATGTATGAGAAGGTATCCATATCAAAAAGTTAAATATATTTATAGTTTCAAATGTCAAATACTTTTTTTTTCTTTTCAAAAAGGTAATTAAATTATATTTTGTTGGAGGTAAATTTTAGTTGAACCAACAAGAAGAATACACGTGTCAAACGAGAATGACAAATTATAAAGATTGAGTTAAAAGAGGCTCATTAAAAATTTAAAAGTACTCCTTTAATTTTTCCCCTTAAGGACCAAATTAAAAAAAACTTTAAAAGAATTAAATTATTTATTTTTTATTATTTTTTATTATTTAACCTTAATCCATTTATTAGGTATTTCCATTGGGCAATTCCCCCCCCAAAAAAAAAAAAAAAAAAGGGGGGGGGGGGGGGGGGGAGGGGGTGGAGTAACAACATGTCATCTATGTATTGAAATTGTACACATTATGACATTCAAGCTCTGTGAACAATGACATATCATGCATCTCTTGCTCTCCGAGTAGTACGACATTTGATCTTATTTATATTCTAAATATATAAACGACATAAACATTTTACACATGTGATGAAGTTATTAATAACATGCTATACATAAATGGTTAAAGATTTATTCTCTTTTCCTCTCCCAAATTAACGAACAACTCGTTGTTTGATTGATTATTCAATTTCACTTTACCATTCTTGGGATTTTTTTTTCTTGCTTTTCTTAGATGTCTCATCATTTTATTTTTTGGGATGCAACAATTTTCTTAGACATCTCATCGTTTTATTTATTAGGATGCAACAATTTATATATATATATATCAAATTCTCAAGTGTGGGTACCTGCATTTTTTTAGTCTTTTAAACCGTGTAATTTAAGAGACTTATTTTTTTAATAAATTATAAAATCATACGATTTAAGAAAATTAAAAATTCTCTTAAACTTTATAGTTTAAAAGCGCGTCCACGTAAAATATATATATATATATATATATATATGAGGACACCTGCATTTCTTTAATTTAATCTAAAAATTCAAATCAGAATTACACACGCGCTTATCTTAATTTCTCGAGTTGACTTGGCTCTCCTTTCACTTTTATAATAAGAAAAAGAAATATTGTGAAATATTGTTGTGATGAATGAAGAAACAAAACAGGTTCGTGGCGATTAGAAATTGGATAAGGTTAGGCATGTGGGAGAGGGAGGTGAATTGTCAAATGCAAATTGATAGCAACGTTTTTTCTGCCCACTTGGTGTACAATCTTTTTATAAATCAGAGTCCCATGATTTTCTTTTCTTTAAATTCTTTTCTTTTTTTAAGAAAAAAAAATCTCATGAATAATATCATAATTGATTAGGGATACGATGGCTTTTGCAACTCTTCCATAGTAACAAAGGCCAGAATCTCAAATTAGATTGATATTGTAATGTTTCAAATGTTTCAAATCAGAATATTTTGCCACGTAATTGTTAGGTGATCAGTTGATACTTTAGTATAACTTAAAATTTCAATCGTTTTTAGCTGGTCAGACAATACTATCTAACTACCATACGTTACTAAATTCAATATAAATTGCAACTTTCTAGCATTTAAATCTCATTTTACTTTAAAAAAAATGGATAAAGATTCAATGCTGAATTTAATTTTTGCTCTAGCACCCAATCAACGATTGTTAGAACAAAAAAAAAAACAAGAATAAAAGTTTAAAATAACCTTACCCATTAATTTAATGTTCAGCAAAAACTTAATTCAATACTGAATCCTAATTTTTAAAAAATACCCGGTTTGAAATGAAAAACAACAACTATCATTGGTTAATTTTTTTTCTTAAACTTAAAATTATTTTATCTCCCCTTATAATAAAACTGATGAACTTTATTGAAATTGATTGATGAAAAGCCTTTTCAAAATTCTTAAAAAAAAAACTATGAACAATGGACTCTTTTTTTGCATTTGCGTATAAAAAAAAAAAGTCAATAATAAACATTGACATTTAAAGAAGATTGCATAAAATCTTATATAATAGATATGGCCCCCTTTTTTTTTTTTTTTTAATACTTGGTCCACAAATTGCCTTGCCTAAAAGATAAGCTCCAAGGGTCATTTATAAATTATAACATCAACACTCAGAAACTTTTGTTATAAATTGCATGGCACCAGTGCTCTGTTTTGAATAATATTGTATTCGTCGGCTCATACGAGATAACGAAAAAAAAGTGATTCATTGCATGGGCTCTTCTAGCTTTATTGCATACCACAAAAGCAGGTCCGTAAACAATTTGTCAAGGCTAAAGCTTCAAAAAGGCACCTTGTTTATAAAGCACCATTCCAAGAAGTGCTTTCCGTGTAAGTGCGAAAAAGCAATTGAAAGAGCTTTTTCTAAAAACAATAGTTTGAAACTTTGATAGTGGAGGAGTGTTCATGCCCACCACTTTCCAGTAAACTTCTCCCTTTGAAAACGCCTTTTACTTGTTGCGCTTTCGACTTTGTAAAAGCACTTAATAGGGGTATCGAAATTCCTTACAATACACCAAGAAATTGTGCTTAACGCATGTGAAATTATTCCGGTGACGATAGGATTGCGGTGCTAATATTAACAGATATGATTATGTTATGGCATT